>NC_138768.1:154246776-154436776 GCF_965119305.1 Pelophylax lessonae
AACCCTGGATCGTGATTGGGCTCAGGTAAATATTGGGGTGGGCTGAGGGCTGCACACTGAAGGTTTTTTTACCTCCATGCATTTGTGCACTCTTTTGGAAATGTCTTCTGTCCTTTGCTAGAACATAAAATATAACAAAATATGCATTCAATAAAAATAGTCACTAATGCACAATAGAAATCTCTTTATGCACTGGAACTTCTGATAGAAATGGTTGTGTTATGCTCAGGATTTTGGTGTGAGTACTGTTTTAGGGTATATTTGATACTCACAACTTGATATTAAGGCGACCATAACTTCTCTGTCGGCAAACTCTAGCAAAGTCACTAACCCACTAAGGTTAGAGATCCTTCTCCACTATTCCAACCACTGGGTGAAAATATTATCTGAGCAAGATTTTTTTTATAGGTTAAATCACAAACCTTATTGGTAATGAGACATTTTGTTCTAAAAAGGGTATACAATGCTGACATTATTTCACTCAGTAAACTATCTAAAGCCGGATATAAGGTTAGAAGGGTAAATCCTTCACTAGCCTTGTTGTCTGCAGTCTGTATTTTGTAAAGCATGAATTCCTGTTTTAGTTTTGGATAGAGTGGCAAGGGGTTATAACCCCTGTTGGGTCCTTCTATATGGGGGTCATTTAGGGAGATTTGTCCTGACTTTCCTAATAAACAGCTGTTCCTTAAGACAGGAGCAACAATAACATTCAATTTTTAAAATGCACTATATACTCCCATTACTTCCCTATCTCACTATTCAGTAGATGAACAGTGGTTGGTGTGAAGAAACTATTTTTTTTTTCTTCGTTGTAGAAATGAAAAGATATTAGTTAACTGAAAATAATGTGCAATTTAAGTCATCTAGCTATAAAAGGTTAAAATACCACAATCAAACCCCAGAAATTATTCCTTAGTAGCAATTTACCACAATTTGACGATGATGGTCAGTTATAATCAAATATGCTTTTTCTTAGACAAACCTGATAATGAGTAAGTGGTCTTTGAAATAAGTTCTGCTTCATACCGTGAGTGACCATATTTATTCTATTCTCTTGTATGTATTATTTCTAGTCTGTGCCCAGAAGGATAAAAACATGCAGCTCTTACATTTAATAAGGTTTTTGAACAACAATATATAGAACAAATAAGCAAATCACAATCACTGGCTATTTCAATTGCAGTCACAAAACAACTATAGCAAAATTATTATGAGAAAAATATTTTTTGTGTTTTATTATGTCTACAACATAATGTTAACAAATACATATTTATTCATAAAAAAAAAAAATCAAACATTTGTTATGCAGTCTAAAAGCAGTAAATACAGTCTATTTTTGAACACGGTCGATGTTCAGAGCATGTTTATCCTTTGAGAAATTCTTAAGACTAACATTTCCTCTCCTGCCGGCTACTTTTGTTGGGGAGCAGAAAATGTTTCTCTAGAGTATTTCTCTAAACAGTATTGAGAATATCCAATCCTGTGTGAGGAAAAAAAAAAAAAACAGGATTTTTACTGAAACATGATTGGAAGATTTGCTAGAACATTCACTGCATATGAAAAACTGTACAGCTCACAAAGACATATGATGAATTATGCCCATACTGTATGTTTTCAGAAACAAATATTGCTCAGCTTTCAGTTTATCGTAATTTTCAGTAACCAATAAAAGTTTTTTTGTTTTTTTTATTACTGTTATTTCTCTATTTTGCAATTCGCTGTATGTCTTATGTATGAAATAATTAGTCCTCTACTTTGGCTGTACATGAGTCCTGATGACCCAGTTGAAGGAAATTAGGGATGAGCGACCTGAGTTTGATTTGTGGGCCGGTAATTCAACACATCAAACTTGAATTCAAACCCCACTGAAGTCTATGGCCATGAGGAAGTGGCATATCATCCATGGGTGAAATGTGTGCAGCGCGCATGGGCCCACGAGGGTGGTGGGGCCCACTGTGCTTTGACACATTGCACCTATGGATGGACATTGTTCTTCCTATGGCAATCATTTCTATCTATGTCTCAGGCGATGCATTGGCATTTGCCTCACTCCTATCACAGCATCCTGTGTGATTTATAGTCACACACAGGTCTATTGCCATCTGGAAGCTGCAGGCAGCTGTCTAGAGGTGGATTTTGGACATCAGGAAGAAGCCTGGGTAGAAGGAAATCTGCAATGCATGCCTCTGAGGTCTGTAGGGTTAAGAAGGTGTGCAAACTGCCACAGACTGGCTGGGGGGTTGTTGTGCAGACTGCCACAGACTGATCTTGGAGGGGGGGGGTGTTGTGCAGACTGCCACAGACTGGCCTGGGGGGATGGTTGTGCAGACTTACCTGATGTGATTGTTGTACTGTGGGGGCTCCAAGTACATTCACCCCAGGACAGTATGTGCCCACTACAATCCCCCGAGGTCAGTCAGTCCCCAGTATAATTGTTCAAGGTCAGTCTGTCCCCAGGACAAACCTCTCAGGTCAGTCTGTCCCCATAACTCCCCCCCCCCCCCGGGTCAATGTGACTTACCTGGGGGAATTGTACAGGGGACAGACTGACCAGGGTGTGGGGGTAATGTACTGTGGACAGACTGATCGGGGGGCAGATTGTACTGGGGACAGACTGATCTGGGAAAATTGGGATTGGGCTGTTAATATGTTAACATGTTAATATGTAAAAAAGAGAAAAGTTATATTTAAAAAAATATTTTTTTGAGGCTTATACTGTACATCTGTGAGACTCTTATTTGGCACAGCCAAGTATATTTTATGGCTACAAGAAGGCTTTTGTTTTGTTTTTTACCCTCAATTTGGCCACACCCACTGTTTGCCATGGCCCACTATGCGCCCTATTGCTGGTCTCCTTAGGTTGCCCAAAGGTGCTTTAGGTCTTTTACTATTTTAGGTACACCCCTGGCACACATACAAAAAAACATTCCTACTCTTTTCCACAGTGCACTAAGCATGCCACATTTTTTTTATCAAGCTACTTATGATCTTGCACAAGGGCTCATTTATAAAATGCTCCTGCCATGGGAGGCATGTACCAATGCAAACTTATTTTAAAAATACTGTAAAGCAGAGAGGAAATCCTCAGTTTTTTCAGCTTTGTAACATGGAAAAAACACTTTTCATTTATATTACATACTTAGGAGATACCTTTAATCCTTTTGCTGCCTGAAAAATCATTTTTTGCACTGAAAAATCATTTTAGGCCTGAAAATTACATATTTTCTGAAAGCAGACACTCTAGAGAATAAAATAGTGGTAGTTCCAGCTTTTTATGTAACACCATGTTACTGCAAAGGTCTAAGAAATGCAAACTTTCAGTAAAAAATACACTAAAGTGAATTTTAGGACACACAAACGCAATAAATTTTCCCTTTTTTTTGTAAAAGATAAAAAATGAAATTGCACCGAGTAAATCGGTACCCGACATGTCAAACCTTAAATTTACTTGCGCCCATGAAATGGCGACAAACTTCAGTACCCTATGTTTTCCATAGGCAACAATTTAAAAGGCCCCTATAGATCATCAGTTTAATGTTACAAATCTCTAGCATTGTAATACAGGGACGTGGAAGAGAGTGGAAGCAGTTCTGTTACTTCTGCTTCAAAGTGTAATTTAGCAATTATTAGTGTGAGGAAAGGGATATCTAGTGTAGTTCGGGTACTATTTTCCACTATAGTTAGATTTAATAATCTAGTTTCTGCAGGGAAAGTGTTAAGTGCCAAGGGACCGTAGTGTAGTGTAGGGTTAACTGACTCTGACTGCTATGGCAGGGTGACAAAACCCTTCCATGTCAGGGTGACCGCTATAGAGAAAAGATTGTTTCTCTTAGAACACTTACAGAACAGGATGGTGGCTTCACCCTTGTCACCCTGTTTTTTGTTGCAGGGGTTTATAGGGCTTTTTTGAGGACATGTTTGGAGTCAGGCATGACATCAGAACTTCTGTGTAGGGGTATATATACACACACACATGTATGTATATATACACATACACACATATAGGTGTGAAAGTAGCAGAAACCTATGCTTGCGCTAATGAAATAATTAACACCCATATGGCTTCTCTGCTATAACACCTATATGTGTGTATGTGTATAAATACATATAAGTGTGTGTGTATATATACCCCTATACAGAAGTTTAGATGTTATGCCTGCCTCCAAAGACCCCCCAAAAATGCCCAAAAAAACGCCTGCTGCAAACACACACCTGGGCATTTTTGTAGCTGGCATTTTTTTGGGCATTTTTTGGGCGTCTTTGGAGGCAGGCATAACATCAGAACTTCTGTGTAGGGGTATATATACACACACACATGTATGTATATATACACATACACATATATATAGGTGTGAAAGTAGTAGAAACCTATGCTTGCGCTAATGAAATAATTAACAGGCATATGGCTTCTCTGCTATAACACCTATATATGTGTATGTGTATAAATACATATAAGTGTGTGTGTATATATACCCCTATACAGAATTTCAGATGTTTTGCATGCCTCCAAAGACCCCCAAAAAAATGCCCCCAAAAAAACGCCTGCTGCAAAAACACACCTGGGCGTTTTTGTAGCTGGCGTTTTTTTGGGCATTTTTTGGGTGTCTTTGGAGGCAGGCATAACATCAGAACTTCTGTGTAGGGGTATATATACACACACACACACATATATATAGGTGTGGAAGTAGCAGAAACCTATGCTTGCGCTAATGAAATAATTAACAGGCATATGGCTTCTCTGCTATAACACCTATATATGTGTATAAATACATATAAGTGTGTGTGTATATATACCCCTATACAGAAGTTCAGATGTTATGCCTGCCTCTAAAAACCCCCAAAAAATGCCCAAAAAACGCCTGCAACACACCTTTTTTGGCGCAGCCGTTTTTTTGGGGCATTTTTTGGGCGTCTTTGGAGGCATAACATCTGAACTTCTGTATAAGGGTATATATACACACACACTTATATGTATTTATACAAATACACACATATAGGTGTGATAGGAGCGGAGACATATGCCTGTTAATTTTTTCATTAGCGCAAGCATAGGTTTCTGCTACTTTCACACCTATTTATGTGTATGTGTATATATACATACATGTGTGTGTGTGTATATATACCCCTACACAGAAGTTCTGATGTTATGCCTGCCTCCAAAGATGCCCAAAAATGCCCAAAAAACCGCCTGCGCCAAAAAAAAAAAAACGCCCAGGTGTGTTGTTGCATGCGTTTTTTTTGGGCATTTTTTGGGGGTCTTTGGAGGCAGGCATAATATCTGAACTTCTATATAGGGGTATATATACACACACACTTATATATGTATTTATACACATACACATATATAGGTGTTATAGCAGAGAAGCCATATGCCTGGTAATTATTTCATTAGCACAAGCATAGGTTTATGCTACTTTCACACCTATATATGTGTATGTGTATATATACATACATGTGTGTGTTTATATATACCCCTACACAGAAGTTCTGATGTTATGCCTGCCTCCAAAGACACCCAAAAATGCCCAAAAAAACGCCAGCTACAAAAACGCCCATGTGTGTTTTTGCAGCAGGCGTTTTTTTGGGGTATTTTTTGGGGATCTTTGGAGGCAGGCAAAACATCTGATATTCTGTATAGGGGTATATATACACACACACTTATATGTATTTATACACATACACACATATAGGTGTTATAGCAGAGAAGCCATATGCATGTTAATTATTTCATTTAGACGCAAGCATAGGTTTCTACTACTTTCACACCTATATATGTGTATGTGTATATATACATACATGTGTGTGTATATATACCCCTACACAGAAGTTCTGATGTTATGCCTGCCTCCAAACATGTCCTCAAAAAAGCCCTATAAACACCTGCAACAAAAAGCCGGGTGTAAAAGTAGCGAAGCTACTAACCTGTTCTATATTAATTCTAATACAAACAAACTTTTTTTTTCTGGTTCTGGACATGCTACAGAGCTGAAACTTCACAGGTACACTTTTTAGACCCCCCAGACACTAAATCCAAAGAAATCTCTTATTTTTTTTTTTTCAATAATTTTTTCAATAATTGGCTCTCTATCAAAAATGACAATTTTTAAGAACTTTTTTTGTGTGATTAATAGTCCCTGGGGCATGACCCAGAACCCTAGGCACTTTTTAGGGGCATTTATTGGGTTTTAGGGCTTCAAAAATTGTGTTTTTTTGATTACCGAAGTTCGGGTCCCATTGATTTCAATGGGGTTCTGAAATCCGGGCCGAACTTTCGGGAAGTTCGGGTGTTCTGGTCGAACCGAACTTTTGAAAAGTTTGATCATCCCTATTAATCAGTGCAAAAGTGAATCAAAAGTAAAAGATAAAAAAGTCCCAAATATGACTCCTTGTGCATTTGAAAAGAAATCCAGGAGCAACCCAAGTGACACTCAGGAGAAAGTGCACACAGGAGGCTTACCAGAAAGCCAGTGACCCCCTTTTTTTTACAGGGTGGTCAATGCTCACCTTTTATAACCTTTTATAACCAAAGGGAAATGAACGCCAGCACAAAGGAATCCCGATGGCAATATGTGTGTTATCATGCAGTTAGGCAATCTTCCGTTTGTTCTCAGCAGACCAATTGGCTTGTGCAAAAGTTATAACGTTTACAAACTATGGGATTGATTTTTGGACTTTTTTTTGTTGTTTTTATTATTAATGGCAAAGATCAGCGATTTTTAGCGGGACTGCAACATTGCGGGGGACAAATCTGACACTGAGTGACACCAATACAGTGATCAGTGCTAAATAATATGCACTGTTACTGTATAAATGACACTGGCTGGGAAGGGGTTAATACTGGGGGTGATCAAGGGGTTAAGTGTGCTCCTAAATTGTGCTTTCTAACTGTGGGGGGGGAGGCTCTGTGACAGGCACACAGAGATCAGTGTTTCAGCTTAGCTGAGACACACAATCCCATTGACAGGAGAGCTGCCTGCCTTGTTTACATAGGCAGGTAGGCTCTCCTGTCAGTTTTCCTGAAAATTGTGGAAGGGCCAGCGGCAATCCCGCTGTCTAATCACAGCTGGACGCATGCGCCGCCGAGACCGCGTGCACATAATCATGTAGATCTACATGATTATGCGCAGCCGAGCCCCTCTGCCGCAGTAAATCTTTGTGACGCGGTCGGAAAGTGGTTAAAGACTGTGCCTTAAATACAGTAGTCTAACCTCTTAAAGTGGTACAACACACACAGTTACAGGAAGTCACAAAAATAATTCAAAAGATTTAGTGAGCTTAATCTAAAGAGGGATAGTTTAGTGCTACAAACAAAGACAAAGGCGGATGTGAGAATCACACAACTTTATGAATTTAAATTTCATCACTCTGCGTCTATGAGACAGTTTTCCAGATCCGTCAAGTATCTAGAATGGAGATTTTCCACTCTTTGACAACAATTTAATAAATCCTGTGGTGATGCTGAAGCTTTTAAAATTTAGTCAGCCTTTTTCTCAAAAGAAAGTAGAGATGGAAGCAAAAGCTGCATACAAGAAAGCAGAGATGGAAGCAGAAGCTGCACTCAACAAAATCAGCAAGGGACACAGAAGCTGCATGCAAGAAAGCAAAGCTGGACGTTTTGGAGAAACAATGTTAGCATAGAATGTCACCACAGTCATGGCTAGGTTAAACATTTCTAGAGCAAGATGCTAGTTAAAGTAAAAGATGTAACAGCAGCAGACCTCCAGTTGCACCGAATGCATCATATACCCTTCCAAAACTTCAGCTCCCATTACCGCAGATGTATCCCTCAACCAAGGTAAGTGCATTTCACACACTACCTCTCAAGACAATCTGCCTACACATTCCCTAGCACACCAAGCTTTCACACCTTAGCAAACTGTGGACACTGGTATAAAGATAAAGCACAATACATGCTACCATGGGGTTAGTCAATTACTTCCTACCAAGTATACTGCCCCACAGCCCTAACTCAACAATCAACTGTAAGCCAGTCTAAGGTATGAACACTTCTGCACCACCATGCCTCCCAATGCCAATCACTTTCAGGGCACCAGCCAATGTAACTAATTTAATATATAGAGGAGATTTGGAGGCAAATTGGACTTTAGTGAACAAGAGATAGAACAAGACATACACTAAAGATGCAAGTATATATAAAAAAATATAAATGTATTAAATCATCATAAAACCATCAATGAGAGAAAAATACAAAGTAGACAGGTCATCTTTAACAAATGCAACCTATTTGAGAAAAGCTCTATATCAATACCACAAAAGGACCAGTAAAGAGCAGTATAGCAACCGCAAGGAAACTCATCCTAGTAGATTGTGCCCGACATGTTTCGCAGGGTCTAACCGCTTCTTCAGAGGCTTTCAACGTTTCGTATATATTTTTTTTTCCAAAAGAATTTATTGAAAAGAACAAAATAATAATAATAAGTGGAGGTATGATTCGGCTTCTGAAGGATCCTGAAAGGAGAGTTGATCTCCATTTGGTGACTTCAGCCTGAGTGTGGCGGGGAAGGCCAGGGTAAATTTAATGTGCTGGTGAAAGAGTTCCATGTATATCTCTTGAAAGGCCTTTCGCCTTTTCGATAATTCCGCTGAATAATCTGCGAATATTAAGATTTTGACACCATCTATTTGTAGCTGCCTATTTTCCCTGTATTTTTGTAGTATAGTAGATTTATCTGCATAATTCAGATATTTGGCAATGATGGGTTGAGGAGAGGTGCGTTCCGATGATGGGGCTCCCAGGCAGTGGGCACGCTCAACCATACATGGAGCAGGGATGCCGAGAGCTGTAGGTATAGGTGAGGCGCAGAAGTCCATGATGGCGGATGTTTGCAGTGTCTCAGGTACTCTTATAAAGCGCAGATTACTCCTCCTTGACCTATTCTCAAGGTCTTCCAGCTTTTGAACAAGGAGCTGTATGGTTTTGTCCTGAGAGATCTCTGAGGCCTGGCCTTGGTACAGCTCATCTTCCACATTAGAGATACGTTGCTCAGCTTTCCTTAAGCCTGATTTTATGTTCCCCTAGCTCTTTCCAGATTTGTGACATGCCAGCCTGAATTGCCCTCTCCACTGATGCAGCTATTGTTGGAGCCAGAAGAGCTCCCACTGCTTGGGCTATAAGCTCAGTGTTTACGTCCCCTGGCTGCGAGGGAAGAGAGGAGGGAGCAGCACTAACCTCCATACCAGGGGCCTCCGCCATTCCGGAGATTGTGGTAGTGTCTACGGGTTCTGGACTGTGCTGTACAGATGGCGGGCGGGTGCTCGTTCTGTCCAGGAATTCGACCATGCTGATCCCAGATGATGATTCACAGGTCCACTGGCTGATTCCGGGGAGATAGAGTGGCTTTATAGGCTTATGTGGTGGTGAGGGTGGCGGGAGCCTGTCGGGAGTCAGCTACTCCATACGGCGCAAGAAAAGATCTCTTAATCTCCTCCATATATAATAATTAGGACGCAGGCACCCTTAAACAATTTTGACACCTTGTAATCTTTTCAATGTAACTAACTTTGTTCCACATGCAACTGTGCTTCCAAAGTGCACATATATGTCACAGTTTGCTAAATACATGCTTTGCAAAGAGCTTTCCAAGACAGGCCTCACTAAATTTGATGACAAAGCAGAAAACTACAGAGGCTGGAAATCCAGCTTCAAAGTCAAAATCATTGAACTGGATATCACAACTACAGAGGATCTAGATCTGCTTATCAGGTGGCTAGGTTTTCAATCAGCTGAATGTATCAAAAGACTCAAATCTGTTCTCATTGGCAACCCTGCCTAATGCTACTTGGGACACACTTGACTGTAGCTTCAGCAGCCCAGAAACCATCAAAGATACTTTATTTAAGGGTTGCCAACCTTCCCAAAAATATCTGGCAGGTCTTCAATAGTTTCTTCTTTCAAGACACGTGTCTTGCCAAATGTTCGCATTACCGGTTTCGACAGTGCCCACATAATTACCATGTCAAAGAAAGAGTTTGCAGTAAAGGCATGCAACGGTTCTTTCCACAAGGCGGTAACAAAACCTTTAATTTTTGGTATGTTAATGTTGGTACCACAGCACAACAATGAGTTTGCAGCTACCAAGGAATACAATGAGTTTCTAAAAACTATGAGTAGGGAGTTCTATCAGGACAATTCCAACAGCTGGGTAGCACCACTACCATTTCATATCTCAAGACTACTAAAAATTGGTCAGCATACAGAAGTATAGTTTATTTCTTTACAATGCACCCTGAACAGGAAATTTGAGTGGAAAAAACACTTTATCGACTTTATGCAAAAGGTGTTTGAGAGAGATCATCCTGAGCCTGCCCCACCTCTTAAGGAAGGAGAGGAATGTTGGTACCTTTCATGCTTTGGGGTGTACCATCCTTGCAAGCCAGATCAGAATGGTCTTTAAATCAAGTGCTCAATATGAAGGTGTTGTTTCCCTCAGCGATGTCCTTCTCCCCAGGCCTAATCTGTACAACAACCTTATAGGCATTTAAACAAGAACCAGTTGCTGCTATTGCTGACATTCAGCAAGTTTTGTTTTTTAAGAATCGGCTTCTCAGTCACAAATCATCCGACCATAAGCAGTTTCAATTTCAGGCAAATGACATTCAGTGCCCGCTTCTATTTAAAAATAGAGTAGGCCTTCTCAAACTACAGACAGAAGAAAAAAGACATGGGACCTGGAGTATCATATGACTTGAAATTTCAGGGGGGGGGGGGGGTTTAGATTGATTATTTTTAATGAAAAAAAATTTTATTTTAAAAACATAGTGGGAGCTGGTACAAAAGGTCATAGTTGCAGAGGGTGATCTGATGGAAGATAGGTACAGTTCTTAGGTGGAGGCAAGGTAGGCTTCCCTGAAGAAATTCATTTTTAAGGATCACCTAAAGACAGACAGGGCGAGAGCTAGCCAGACATACTGGGGTAGGGAATTCCAGAGGATGGAAAATATTCTGGAGAAGTCCTGAAGGTAAGAATGGAAGAAGGTAAAAAGAGAGCTAGAGAGCAAGATGTCTCTTTGGAGAAGTGTACCATTTGGCTGATATCCTGAGATGAAGATGGTGATATAGTTGGGGCCATGGTTATGGGTGTTGTAGTTAGTATTTTGAGTTTTATATGCTGAGCTAATAGAAGCCAGCGAAAGGGTCACGAGATAGAGGCAGCAGTCATAGATTGGTTAGTAAGGTGTAAAGTCTCTCAGCAGCGTTCATGATAGACTAAGGGGGAATAGCCAATGTAGAGGTAGGCCAGCAAGAAGGAAGTTCCAGTAGTCACATCTTTAGTATTAAATCTGTCACAGACATATGCAAATCTCCCCCATAAAAACTTACCTGAATCTGCCATCACAGGATCTCTGGAGTGCATTTTCTAGCAGCAGTGTCAAGTATTTTGAAGCTGCTTTTTATTCCCTTCACCAGTCTTGAAGTCCACTCCTTTTGTAACATCACTGCTCAGTGCTGCAAAACCCTGGGAGTATTCTGCAAAAATCCCTTCCAACAGTCAATGTGCAATAGCCACATCACCAGAAAGCGATTGAGATGCTGCGCATATGGCCTTCTCAAACTACACACAGAAGAAAAAGAACTGGGACCTGGAGTATCACATTTTTTATTTTATTTTTTATTTTAAAAAATTTATATGTTCTTTTTTTTTTTTCTCCTCCTGCTTTAAAGTTTGAATACAACCTTGGTATACAAATATACAGTATAATTATCTCTATTTTGCATTTACGACAATATAATGTGTAATAAAAGTTTCTATATTTATTTAATATGGGAGATAATTAAGACCATAATGTTATTTTTTAAGCAGCTACATTTTCAATCAACAATGGTTCCCTTTCATGATGATGGCGTTAGAGAAAGAATCAAATCAATGGCCACTGACACCATCAAGGCTCTTGTGATGATGTAGAAACCATCTGACACATTGGCCAGTTTTGTGTCAAATGCACCCTTATTGTGTTTCCAGTAACTAAAACAAATGGGGCAATGTGCAGGAGATTGATTTTCAAAGGGAATGCTTTCACTTGGTGTCTGACCTTGAAACAACATTACTGGAAATGTGCATAAAAGGCTTCAATGTTGACAAATATTCCTGGTAAATATTGAATTAGTTTTACATATCCTGAGCTGACCAGTGCTGACAGAATTGGCACTTAGTGTTTAAAGTACTAGATTTCAATGTTTATGTACAACATGAAATAAGGAAAGGGGGGCCATTAACCTCAATGAGTGCTACATTCAGCCCAAGCAGACTAGTGACACATATGTATTTTAAACCATGCCAGTATTTATTTCTTTTTTTTCTTTTTTAGCCCTTTAGAAATAATTGCTCAGCACTCTATTGAGAGATAGCTAATTTTGGCAGTATTAAGGTAGATAGGTTCAAAAATAGTACAAAGGCTGATCAAAAAATGAAAGGGACAGTCCGCCCAATGGTGATATTTTTGGTATATGTGTATCTTGGTGTTCTGAGGAAGGCCCTTTTATTATATGTCTTGGATACTGAATCAGCAAGAGCTGACTGCCATGATTCCTGATCAGTCCCTGTCCCCCTGCATTGTATGGAAAATAAATACATATACAATTCACATCCAGCATCCAGCAATGCACTCTCCAAATGTTTTTAAAGGTCAACAGTAAAGCTAGGTTTATAGAACTGCAATCCAATTTTGATCTTATTTTCAGTGTGATTATGTAGTGCAAATTAGGTGTAGTTTGTATATTCTATGGGGCCGATATGAAACTGAAACCACACCAAAGTAGTACAGGATCCTTTTCCAAAATTGTGCCATCCTAAGTCGCATTGATGTGATAAGGAACTATTGAAAACAATGTGTTTTCCATTATCATGCGATTCTGTGCAACTCAAGTCTCATCTGAAAATACACTAGTGTGAACAGAGCCTTAATCATAGCTATGCTTTATGGCATGCAGCAAACAAGCAAGTGTAATCTATAGAATGATATGGCACACAACACAGAACAGCATAAAACATATCTATATCATATCTCCATTAACATATCATAGGTGGACAAATGGTTACAACAATTCAACTCTTCCCCCTTCTAATGTGTACAGTAGTTGTGCAGATTTAGAAACTTGATGCAGATATATCACCAACAAAGTCTCCACTCTCCAGGAGATACCTACCAAAATAGGAATGACATTTTGAGTATTCGATACCATCTTACTAGCATTTACATGACTGTGTAAAAACATGTAATGGCACCCGGTGAATTATCAGAAAGAAATTATAAACATATGGAATATGGAAAGTGGTAGCCAGCATTACCTTTCTCGATGATCATCATCACACAGATTTTTCAACATACTGGAAAAATACAGTACATGCCCATCTATGGCAAGACTCATAACTGGATGCCCTGAAGCAATTTAGTCTACTTACAGTTCACATAATACATCATTTTATAGCACTACTATATATATATATATATATATATATATATATATATATATATATAAAAGGTGGACTGCACATCCTAGTGGGCGCTGGGAAAAGGCAGGCTCCAATCTGCCACAGCTACAGTAAACCATTCTAATGAGTCATTGCACTCCGGAAAATGTCTTGTTCAGTAGTTACTTTCTTTATTTGAAGCAAACATCATCTAACATGCACAACAGTTTCAAGCCTCCTGGCTCTTCTTCAGGTAAGGTTGCTATATATATGTATATTATTACTGTACAAAAGTTTTGACAGGTGTGAATAAATGTTGTAAATTAAGAAAGCTTTCAGAAGTGTTAATAGTTTAAGTTTATCAATTAACAAAATGAGTAAAAAATAATAAACAGAAGAGAAATCAAAATCAAATCAATATTTGATGTGACCACCCTTTGCCTTCAAAACAGTATCAATTCTTCTAGGTACACTTCCACACAGTTTTTGAAGGAACTTAGCAGGTATGTTGTTCTGCTGAAAAAAAAAGTTTGGGGTCAATCGCATGCCTCCTTGATAGTATGGCATGATGGATAAGTATCTGCCTCCATTTCTCAGCATTGAGGACACCATTGATCCTCACCAAATCACCAACTTCATTTGAATAGACACACAGAGAAGAAGCACCGGAGAAAGCCTCTCTGCAGGAGAGAGGGACCGGAAACATCGGCTGCGGACCCAAGAAGAGGAGGATGTGCACTAATCTGTGCAAAAACCACTACACAGAGCAGGTAATTATAACATGTTTGTTATAAATTTTTTAAAACTGCTTTTAATATCACTTTAAACCCATATGATATATCAATTTTGTACCAACTAGTGTGATAAATAAATTATGGGGTCTGTTTATGGTTTCACCCAAGATTCACACAACTTTCACCCACAATTTACCAGTTTTCAAATAGAACCTTGTGTAAGAATGGTAAATGTAAAACATGCTCTGTATAGAACAGAAATTAACTGACACAAGCCATTAGTCAGGCCCTTCCTTCCCCCTCTGCTTCAGACTTCTATGTACAAAGTTTTAATCAACAACAGCATATGTGAAGGCAAACAGCTTCTGTCATGTTTTATCTTTAGAAAATCAACAATACTTTGTCAAAGGATTGGTATTCCATGTTAAAAGCTAATTTTAACACAAAAATTGCATATACAGTATATAATGAAAAAAAGTTCAGTTTAAAAGCCATTGATAAAAAAGCATTATAATAATGGGAATGGGAATAAATGAATGAGTTTTTATTGGTAAAAGTGCATGAGAGAAATTGTGCAATAACTCTAACCCTGAGATTCTGACCTAGAATAGGAATGCCACACATAAAGCACTCTTCTTCATTGTATGTTTCTATAGAAGCAAACATTTCTGACTACACAGCCATATACCATGGTTATGGGGAGCTACCATTATTGAAATTTAAAACATAAAACACAGATTTTTATACAACATCTTAATCATTTTTAAACTTAAAACAAAAATTCAGCAAGATTACAAATTGCTTCCGTAAAAATCTTACACATATTTCAGGAGAGTCAGATTTTACATATTAAGGGAATTAGACTTTTATCTCCTGCATAATATGCCAATAATCTCAGGTCTACATGCATATATCTTGGTCTTATGTTCATCTGTTGTGGGACTTGCACTTTTCTTTCATACGCTGATTAGAAATTCAAACAATGTCGCTGATGGTTGTGCGTTATAGCAATTAGTGGAAAGTGAAAGAAAGGCAAGTTGCCATAGCAATATCTTTATAATAATGTACGGCATAAATGCTAAATTTAATTTAATAGGAGTAGATATGACTGACACTTAGACACCACAATATTTGCTTTTGTGTAGGCAGTCAAATTTACAATAAGGGTAACAAGATCTTTACACCTGTCTCGTTTAATATAAGTGTGGGGTTTTCTATGTAGTTGCTATTTTTAAAAATAAAAAAATAAAAAATAAGCACTTAAAAGCAAGGCAGTTCTTACCACATTCATGTGCCTTGATTCATCTGCATTTATTGGCATTCCCCTTTTTTTTCTTTGGTGCAGTTATAAGGTTTTCTACTGGTGGGTCACATGAAAATTACAGCTGTATGCAAATAGTGACTTTAGTCATATTCCTTTGAGGTTCATGGAATTTGCTGCAAATGTGGATTTAGTTGATGAATTTGGATCTTTTATGGTCACCATAGGTATCCATGGTGAATCAGTGATGAAATGAATGTGTCATGAAATCAGTGTCATATGTCATGTATCATACCTTAGGCTGGTTTATAAATATGGTGCATGTTCTGTTGCCAGAAAAAAAAAGTTATATCACTGACCGGTCTGGTGGGCAGTGACTCAGATCTACACTGCCCATGAATCTTTAGCATCTAACTCACTTGGGGCTGTGGCAGATGCCTGTGTCCCTTGCTGTAAGCTGGGGTCCATCTGCCAGCTGTTAAATCACTACAGCTCTGCAGGGGCACAGTACATGTGCTAGCTGTATTTGATTCTTGAAATCATAAGTCACAATGCAGTCTCAAAAATGTATAGTACTAGCTATCAAATAGAATGTAGACTGATGTTCTTGCATCACAGGAACCTGTGGCTAAAAAAAAAAAAAGTTAATAGACATACTGTTTGACATCTGGTGGGTCTAATGGTGCATTGGTGTGTCAAAAACATTTATATTAGGGTTAGTCTTCACTGTCTTTTGCGATCAGTTATTATGAACCTTTGCCAAGATTATTCTATACAGTCTTGTCTAATTAGTTAAAAGAGAAGTATGGGATTTGGATTTTTTTTTAGAATCATACTTATCTAGGTGGATGCAGCATTGGTCCAATGCTGCATCTGTCCCCTGCCAGCTCTAACACTGAGAACTGAGCAATCAAACACTGCCAATTACTCGGTTCTCACAGCTTCATGAGCAGAGAGCTGGTGACCGTCTCTCTGCTCCCCCCCCCCTTCGCTTACTAGAGTGCTGGGCTGTGGAGGGGGCAGGAGTGGTTGGCTCAGGCTCTCAGCAGCTCACTGAGAGGCTGAGCCAGTCCAGGCATGTGGGCGGATCCCGACAATATGGTCGCAATCTTTCCTGAGCCTGGACAGGCTCTGTGATGTCAGCCAATAGCAGGATTCAGCCTGCTGTCTGCTGAAAATGGGTCCCAGGAGTGCAGAACAGACTGCACTCCTGTGATCCACATGTGAAGTACAGTCAAACAAGCTTAGGCTATACTTCTCCTTTAATGTGAACCTTTGCCCAGGTTATTCTTGTTCCAAGTTCACACTATTGCAGGCCATGTGCCCCGCATTTGCCCAGACACACCTTTTATTTGAATGGGCTGCTGTGCCCACGTTTCCAGCAGGAAAAAAAAGCATGCACCTTTTTAAAAAATGCGGCCACAGGGAAACTGCATGGTTTTTTTTTGACCATGTGATTTAGCTGCGGTTTCCCGCACCTGCGAACATGCTGCAGGCTGAGATGCGTGGGAGTGCCATTCAGAATGAATGGCAGCCTTGCGCGTCTCGTAAGATTTTTATGGGGTGGTTTCGGGTGCGGGAACAGGTGCGATTCCTGTGCCCACATCCAGCCCGCAGACTGTGTGAACTGGGCCTAACTGTAACGCTCCTGCGTTTTATGTATGATGTGGATTTACAGCTGCAGAAATATTCCACTTCAGTAGTCATGTAGAGAAACGCTGAGACACCAATCCCAACTCCCAAAGACTCATCATGTGTGGATGATCTCAATTCAGCAAGTAAATACACACACTCAATAAGATGTTCCTAGAGTGACTTATGTATATAGTAACACAGTGATGATAGGCTGAAGAGACAGGTTGGGTAGAGATGGTAGATGACAGACACTTGAAAGGAAATGTTCTTGAAAGTAAGATAGTAGCAGATGGAATGCAGATAGGTTAGCAATCATGTATGGTAGCAGATGATAGAGTAGCAGGTGAACATACAGGAGAGACCAACCCAGTGCAAGAGCAGATGGTAGTAGGCTCAAGAGCTAGCAATCTTAGATAATGCAGATGTAATAATAGTCCTTAGTATGCAGAGCTAGATAGTGTAAGCTTTAGTATGAAGGTTATAGAGGTTTCCCCTGTGGGGTACTTATCACTAGTAGCAATGTAGCAGAGGAGAGGTTCGGCAAGAGCGGATGATCCGGTAGCGGGATACAGGGATCAGCGCAGCGTGGTTCCGACAGCGAGGTATGCTTGCAAGCATGAGAGCTTCAAGACAGGTTAGCATCAAGGCACAAAGCAGGTTGAACGAACACATGTGAGTGAGAGCTGGTGATTTAAATAGCTGTTCAGTCCGGCGCTCAGTGATGACAGCATCAGTCTTAAAGGTAAACACACCTATATGTGCTTCATCTATCTAGGTAGATGTAAAGCACCCGGAAATGATGTGATAGGAGGCACTGAGAGTGCCAGAACCTTACACTAACACAGTAAACAAGCTTTAAACTGAGCACTGACCTATGTATCAGCATGTATTGTGGAGAAATTTAAAGTCAAAATTCCTAAGTTCGTAAGCTGTTATAAACTGATTGTAACCAGACTTTGGAGTCCTGTTATTTTTGAGGATACATTTGTGGACAGTATCTGCAGATACAGAGGTCAGTGAGAACTTGTTTTAAAGCTCTTGTACTGCTTGTTGACAATCATTAGACAATTTACTGTCCATAGTCTGAGCACAGGTATACTTTAGGATAAGTTTGCGCTTTGCTTTTTTTCATCCACAAAAGTCAATGTAAATGTTCAGGAACTTGTACATCTAAAATGATATAGATATATGAGTCATAATTGTTTTGGGAAATGCCTGCCCCAATATATGTATACAAATGCAGAAAACTGAGGGAAAAAAGAATAAATACTTATCCCACCTAAAAATGGTATTTTAAGCTGTCATACCCAAAAAGACAAAGAAGCAGATATAAATACAAACACCTGATTATAAAAATGTACAAAAATATTTATTCAACATCACGATTAATATACATAATGTGACTCTCGACCGGACCAAGAAGGAAAAAAAGATATGGCACATACACATATTATACAAACAATGACATCAAAGGTGTATGCCGGAACCAACTATAAAAAGTGCCAAAATGTTTCGCGGTGTGGATGTTTCGCTTCTTCAAGGCCTTTGCTGTCCACACATATTTCATAGATGCCAAAGATAAAACAAAAAGGACACCAGGGGAATCATTATATAGGCCTGTTGTTGGGTGTGTTCTAGTTAGGGGGAAACCAGTCAAATTTTAAGCATCAAACGTCACAGATACCCAGGTAATAGTGCCCAGTCCAGTGTCGTTGAAAATCCCAACTCTGAGAGTTATGGAATAAATTCTACCATACACCACCAAGAAGTAAAACAGCATGTCCTCCACACAATATTAGAATGAGCAGCCAGGAACCCGAGACCCCACCCGATCAATAAACTAGGTTTAAACTGAGCACTGACCTATGTATCATCATGTATTGTGGAGAAATTTTAAGTCAAAATTCCTAAGTTCGTAAGCTGTTATAAACTGATTTTAACCAGACTTTGGAGTCCCTGTTAATTTTGAGGATGAATTTCTAGACAGTATCTTCAGATACAGGCGGGGATACCTGAGTTATGGTCCAAAACGGATCAAAGTCCTATTTCTGTTTTTATTATATAATTTTTTTGTTTATTTATTTTTTGTTTGTTTGATTCTTACCTTTTTTATTTTTCTCTTGTCCGCAATTGTTAAAAAATAATTCTTGCTGCACGACCCTCTTTGTTCCCCACTAAGACTCCAGAGTGGTCTTTCAGGAAGATAAAATTCCTCCAAGGGAAACTTATACTTTATATCTATTTTTATTCATGTATATTTTAATTTTCCCCTTTTAATTGATTTTTGAAATAAAAAGTTTTTAGGTTGTATAATAAAGATTTTTTTGCATCTTTTTGCATTTTTATCTCAACTATGATCGGTACAGGCTGTCCCGAAATGATGAGGGATTGGCTGCCATTCCACCGTAAATTTAGGCCGGCATCGCAGTGAGGCACAACATGTCCTCTGACCGGCTTCGGATTTGCGAGCACCAATATGGCGGAGGAGGAGGCCGTATGGTTGCTAGGAGACGTTGCAGCTATTTAATAGCCGGGAGCTCGATATGTTGACGCCGCTCCAGCAGACGTCCTCTGACTAAACATGTAGGGTGGAGTCATACGTCATTACGTCACTTCCGGTTTTTGGAGCTAGGGCCGTGGAACGCGGAAGCTTCCCGGCTTCTCTACTGATCGTGGACAGCTTAACTGTGAGTTACTACCTCTACCATTTGGAATTGCACTATATACCATACCAAAGGGGTCCCCCCTCTCTCTTTATATTTTTGAGGAACAAGAAGGGAGATCGTATTGGAGGAACCCCAGGACATTCCTATCGGTCCCATTTTATCTAACATATAGCAGGTTGTATAAAAGGTGCGACACCAAGTGGTCACACTGGTGATTGCAACCAAAGTTTTTTTTGCTCTTAATCACCTGCCTATTCACTCTATGTACTATTCCTTCGGTTCTTATTGTTAAGAAGAGTTGGAATCTGTTTCATTTACTTATCAAATTGATTTTATGAACTTATATCACTACTATCACTGGTATATCACGCTGTATATCAGCAGGCTCTTGTTTTAAATATAATTCACTGTTTCTCTGGAAATCTACTTTATTTATTTATTAAATTGATTTTATACATTTTTATCACTATTATCACTGGTATATCACGCTGTTTAACAGCAGACTCTCTTTAAATAAATTCACTGTTTCTTTACTCAACTTTCATTGATTTATTTGCACTAGCACTTTACACCCCTTGAGTGGGTAATTGTTAGAGGTCAAAAAAGTCTGTCATTATTTTGACCACCAATCACTTGAGCACTTTATGACATAAAATATACAACAAAATCACCATCTATTTAGTTATTTAAATTTGTCTGGCACGTTATCACTTGGAAGGTAGCGACGTTTCAACCTTTTGCACCTATTTTACTTCTTTAACCCTTTCGGGGTTGGTTGTTGGCTGCTTACACCTTAGGCTTTTAAACGTATTTATTGTAAACATAGCGCTGGTCACCTTTTGTATATTCAATGCTGCATCTGTCCCCTGCCAGCTCTAACACTGAGAACTGAGCGATCAAACACTGCCGATTACTCGGTTCTCACAGCTTTATGAGCAGAGAGCTGGTGACCGTCTCTCTGCTCTCCCCCCCCTTCGCTTACTAGAGTGCTGGGCTGTGGAGGGGGCAGGAGTGGTTGGCTCAGGCTCTCAGCAGCTCACTGAGAGGCTGAGCTAGTCCAGGCATGTGGGCGGATCCCGACAATATGGTCGCAATCTTTCCTGAGCCTGGACAGGCTCTGTGATGTCAGCCAATAGCAGGATTCAGCCTGCTGTCTGCTGAAAATGGGTCCCAGGAGTGCAGAACAGACTGCACTCCTGTGATCCACATGTGAAGTACAGTCAAACAAGCTTAGGCTATACTTCTCCTTTAATGTGAACCTTTGCCCAGGTTATTCTTGTTCCTAGGTTCACACTATTGCAGGCCATGTGCCCCGCATTTGCCCAGACACACCTTTTATTTGAATGGGCTGCTGTGCCCACGTTTCCAGCAGGAAAAAAAAGCATGCACCTTTTTAAAAATGCGGCCACAGGGAAACTGCATGGGTTTTTGACCATGTGATTTCCCTGCGGTTTCCCGCACCTGCGAACATGCTGCAGGCTGAGATGCGTGGGAGTGCCATTCAGAATGAATGGCAGCCCTGCGCGTCTCGTAAGATTTTTATGGGGTGGTTCTGGGTGCGGGAACAGACTGCGGGCAAGTGTGAACTGAGCCTAACACAGTAAACAAGCTTTAAACTGAGCACTGACCTATGTATCAGCATGTATTGTGGAGAAATTTAAAGTCAAAATTCCTAAGTTCGTAAGCTGTTATAAACTGATTGTAACCAGACTTTGGAGTCCTGTTATTTTTGAGGATACATTTGTGGACAGTATCTGCAGATACAGAGGTCAGTGAGAACTTGTTTTAAAGCTCTTGTACTGCTTGTTGACAATCATTAGACAATTTACTGTCCATAGTCTGAGCACAGGTATACTTTAGGATAAGTTTGCGCTTTGCTTTTTTTCATCCACAAAAGTCAATGTAAATGTTCAGGAACTTGTACATCTAAAATGATATAGATATATGAGTCATAATTGTTTTGGGAAATGCCTGCCCCAATATATGTATACAAATGCAGAAAACTGAGGGAAAAAAGAATAAATACTTATCCCACCTAAAAATGGTATTTTAAGCTGTCATACCCAAAAAGACAAAGAAGCAGATATAAATACAAACACCTGATTATAAAAATGTACAAAAATATTTATTCAACATCACGATTAATATACATAATGTGACTCTCGACCGGACCAAGAAGGAAAAAAAGATATGGCACATACACATATTATACAAACAATGACATCAAAGGTGTATGCCGGAACCAACTATAAAAAGTGCCAAAATGTTTTGCGGTGTGGATGTTTCGCTTCTTCAAGGCCTTTGCTGTCCACACATATTTCATAGATGCCAAAGATAAAACAAAAAGGACACCAGGGGAATCATTATATAGGCCTGTTGTTGGGTGTGTTCTAGTTAGGGGGAAACCAGTCAAATTTTAAGCATCAAACGTCACAGATACCCAGGTAATAGTGCCCAGTCCAGGGTGCGTTGAAAATCCCAACTCTGAGAGTTATGGAATAAATTCTACCATACACCACCAAGAAGTAAAACAGCATGTCCTCCACACAATATTAGAATGAGCAGCCAGGAACCCGAGATCCCACCCGATCAATAAACTAGGTTTAAACTGAGCACTGACCTATGTATCATCATGTATTGTGGAGAAATTTAAAGTCAAAATTCCTAAGTTTGTAAGCTGTTATAAACTGATTTTAACGAGACTTTGGAGTCCCTGTTAATTTTGAGGATGAATTTCTAGACAGTATCTGCAGATACAGGTGGTCGGCCTAGTGAACCAGGTGTGTGGAGCTGAGCTGCAGAGGATCCAGAGCACTGACAAGTGGAGCTGCTGGCAGAGACTTTTGGGAAAAACAGTATCATGAGTACCAGGAGTTTTGCCTAAGGGTCTGCCTAAGAGAGGGGACCACTCCAGAGAAGTCAGGGGATCAAGGAGCTAGCTCACACTGGAAGTGTAACAGAAAAGGGGGTGCCGTGTAGTTGACCCTGAAGAATAGGAACAAAGGGGGTGCCAGGAAGGACCCTGAAGATTGTTCTGCAGTACGGTACAGTTTACCTCAGGGTACAGTTTACCCCAGGATATAGTTTACTTCAGGATATAGTTTACCTCAGGAAGCTCACTTAATTCTACCTCACAGCTAAGGGCAAAGTGAAGCAGCGGCCTATCATTATTCAGCGTTACTCAGCGTTACTCAGAATTTTCAAGTCGTCCCAGCCAATTGTGCATGGCTGTATAAAGTTGGAGTATCCCACTCAATCCCATCTCCAATCCAAGTTCTAAATAAAAACACAAAACCCAAAGCGACTGGACTGTTTCCTGACTGAGCTAAAACACTTGGGAAACGTTGAACTGTCATGTCATAGCCAGAGATGTATAGTAACTAAGTAGAACTACTTCACTACTGTACTTAAGTACGGAAAGGCGGTATCTGTACTTTCCTAGAGTAGAATTTTTTTCTCCTACTTCCCCTTTTACTTCACTACATTTTTTCGATGATTTCAATACTTCTACTCCAATATTTTCTTTTGTGCTGCATAGTTACTAGTTACTATTATAAAAATGACTACTGCCAGAACAGTAGATGGCAGGTTTCATGAAGCTCAAAACGTGTATTATCAGCGCATACGAAAATAAATGCTACTGTATGTATAAATAAAAGCTGCATTTGAAATAATAAAAAACAATATGATGTTCAAACTTTTGACTTCTTTCTTTAATAACTACATAACACAGTACTTGTCCTTTTACTTTCAGTACTTGAGTAGCAATTTTTTTTTTCAAAACTACTGGTACTTTTACTTTCAATACTTGAGTAGCAAAATTTAAAAAAACTACTTGCAATACTTAAGTACAAAAAATGTTGAATACTTTAGTACTTCTACTCAAGTCACTTTTTGATTGAGCACTTCCACTTCTACTCAAGTCACTTTTTGATCGAGCACTTGTACTTTTACTCAAAGGGTGTAGTGCTACACTTTTATTTAAGCACAAAAGTCAATGTAAATATATAGGAACCACATATGAAATGATTGTCAAATGTATGACAAGTACATAGTACATGCATGATTATTAGCAAAATAAAAGTTTAAGAAACATCTATGTACACAAACAGTAGAACATAGGTTGCTGAATTTCATGAAAACATAATATAATATATGCATTTTCATTTTGTTTCTCATCATTACTCTGGTGTACCAGTCCAACCTATTCCCTTTTTTTTTGTAACTTGGATTGGAATACTCCTGCTTGTAGACATATTACATAAAAAAAAAATTAAAAATGGAAAAACCTTTTTAAAAACCCTTTTATAGGGTCGCTGTGACAGATTTGGTTCTATTCAGGTTGAAGGAGAGGGAAGGAAGCATGGCTTAATTGCTTGCAAGAACTCCTGCCTCTCCCTCCAAACCTTGAATGTCTAAAAATTCACATTTTGTTGTCTGTGGATTAAACTATGTGCATTATACAGTATATCTCCTGAGGTGAAAAACAAATGAGGCAAAGAGAAGAACTGTATTGAATTGGAGATTACGTTTACTGTTTCAATTAGTAGGACTAAGCAGATGCTTAATAACTAAATTAAACTTAATTAACTTTGTGAAAAAAGAAATTGGACATGATAATCGGGAAGATAATGAAATTATTTCAGAGAAGAGCAGGGAAAAAAAATGTCTGCAGGAGAAACCATTTTTGTTGCTTTATAAATTATCATTTGAAAGTTGCTAAAAAAGGCAGCCCATAGATGATTCGACTTTCTTTTCTTTGATCGTGGGTGAAGGGAAAGAAAATCGCTTGATCCCCAGCACAGTTAGTTTTAATGGGGGAATGCCTCCCACCGGCAGCCTATAGCCACTGGCAGGAAGCACATGTAAAACATCCGACCGACAGACCGGTTTCAACCAAGTTGCTCTAGTTTTAGTAAATCTTTCCTAAAGTACAGTATATAAACCATTAAACAACAATTAAAGTTATACATCAACATTTAAAACTTTAACAATCATAGGAGTTGCTTTACTAAAGGCTAATTGACTGTGCACTTTGTAAATGCAGCTACACTCTGCAAGGGCATGTGCTCCAGAGTTAAGTAATTGAGGGGAAATTCTGACGACTTCCCTCATCCAATCATGTGCAAGCAAAAATACTGTTGTTTTCATTTTCCTTGCATGTGATTGGGTATTATTTGCAAAGTTAAAGGGTAAGCCCACTTTCATGGGAAAAAAAACAGGAATAAAAAAAATAATATAGCATATACAATTGCGGTACAAGTCATATTGTAATTGAATGTTATTCAAAATTACCTTTTCTTTTCAATCTGCAGGGCTGTGATTTTCCTAAAGTACAATGCAATATGGCTACCTGGAGGTGTTGTGTACAAAATGTTTGTGTGCTTGTGAGATTGGCTCACTGATTTTCACAGAAGTCAGATTTTTGTCATCCCATGCAACAAAAATGTAATTTTTGGTAAGATACTCCCAATAGGAAATAACGTAAGCATAAGGGATGCAGACCATGCAATGATCCTCATTAGAACCCTGATTCTGCAGCAGCTGGTTGATAATTATTAAACCACTCCCATTAGACCCACTCAGCACAGAGGCGCAGAGGAACAAACAGTGATTTATTCAGGATACCAAAAGGTAGGAATCTGAAACAAAGTTTGTTAAAATCCATGCAATGTATATAGATCAACCAGGGGGGGATGTTTTTTTCTCACCAAAAGTGGCGTTACGCTTTAAGCTTTACTTTATTAAGCTCTGGAGAAATGCCCTTGCAGAGAGAAGCTGCACTTGCAAAGTGCACTTCTTATTTGCCTTTAGCAAATCAACTCCCTAGTCTGCAATAACCAAAAATAAGTGAAAATAAAACTGTGCATATCATAAAAAAGAGTCCACTTTTTTTGACCAACAATTCCTCATCTTCCAAGACCATGTCCTTGGAAATAATATGCTCAGTGCAGAATGTGTTTAAACAGATTCCAATTACTTCTCTAGATGGTGTTGACCACTTATATTTTTTCCTCCAATATGCAGGCTCTCCTCTCAGTAGTAACTCAGAAAAAATAAGGGAGAAGAACTCATGCAAACCACGATTGCCCCACACATGGGAGGTATCACCACAAACTTCGGATCATGGGCAGTAATTCTAGCACTGAACCTCATCTGTACATCTAAAATAATAACCTGTAAAGGCTTTAAAGCATTGCCTATGGATAGTAACATTTACGTCATTTGTCGCCAATGTGCGGGTGTGCGCAATTTTAAAGGAAGACATGTTTGGTATCTCTTTACTCAGCGTGACATCATCTTTTATATTTTACAAAAAAATTGCATTATGTGTTGTTTTTTTTTGCATTAAAATAAAAAAATAAAAAACTGCATTTGAAAAACCTCTTTAAACAAAATAAATTGACAATAAAAAAATTGCAAAACCCAACAATTTATTCTCTAGGGCCTCTGCTTTAAAATAATAATAACTAATTTTCTAGCAAAAAAAATGATTTTAACATGTAAACAAAAAAATTTCAGAAAATGCCTGGTCTTAAAGCGAAGTTCCGGCCACAAAATTGACATAATCGATTTTGGGCCATCCGCTTGCTTTTGGTCACCTGAAAAAGAAATGGATAGTTACGATTTTTTTTTTTGTTTACTTACCTTGTTATTGAAGAAAAATATACTCACCTTTCTTCCACTTCCTCCCTCTGCGACCGCGGCCCGTGCCGTCACGTCCTCTTTGCATTGATTCCTGGGAGCTGAACGTCATCGCTCCCAGGAATCAATGCACCTGCACCGGCCTCGCTTGTCACTTCCGGTGCGGGCACTCATTCCCTGCTAAACAGCTTCTGGGCATAGTTACATAGTTACATAGTTACATAGTTAGTGAGGTTGAAAAAAGACATCAGTCCATCCAGTTCAACCTATGATGTGTGTGTGTGTTTGCTTTTAACCATACATTGTATACCCCTGTATGTTGTGGTCTTTAAGGTGTCCATCTAATAGTTTTTTTAAACTATCAATGCTCCCTGCTGATACGACTGCTTGTGGAAGAGAATTCCACATCCTTACCGCTCTTACAGTGAAGAACCCCTTACGCACTTTAAGGTTAAACCGCCTTTCCTCAAGTTTTAGCGAGTGGCCACGTGTCTTATTGTATCTCCTTTCTCTGAATAGTTTGTTCCTTATGCTCAGGGCGCCAGTACAGTATTTGTACATTGATATCATATCCCCCCTCAATCGTCTCTTCTCCAGAGAGAATAGGTTCAGTGCTTGTAGTCTTTCCTCATAGCTGATGTCCTCCATTCCCCTAATTATTTTTGTTGCCCTTCTCTGGACTTTCTCCAGTTCCAGCACATCCTTCCTGAGGACTGGTGCCCAGAACTGGACAGCATACTCCAGATGTGGCCGGACCAGAGTCTTGTAGAGCGGGAGAATAATCTCTTTATTTCTGGAGTGAATCCCCTTTTTTTTACAACCCAGTATTCTGTTGGCTTTGCTTGCGGCGGCTTGGCATTGCATGCCACTGCCAAGCCTGTTGTCTACCAGTACCCCCAAGTCCTTTTCCATCCTAGACTCACCCAGAGGTTCCCCCCCTAGTGAGTAGCTTGCTTTCAGGATTCTGGCCCCCAAGTGCATTACTTTACATTTTTCAACATTAAATCTCATCTGCCATGTAGTTGCCCACCCCGTTATTTTGTTCAGGTCCGCTTGCAAGGTTTCCACATCCTGCATAGAAGATATTGGCATGCCTAGTTTAGTATCATCCGCAAATACTGAGATTGTACAAGATATCCCCTCCTCCAGATCATTTATGAATAAATTAAACAGGATTGGTCCCAGGACAGAACCCTGGAGGACCCCACTTTCCACACCCGCCCAATCCGAGTACTCCCCATTAATCACCACCCTCTGGACTCTCCCCTGGAGCCAGTTCTCTATCCAGGTACTCACCTTATGGTCCATACCTACCTTTCTTAGTTTGTACAGTAAGCGTTTGTGGGGAACGGTGTCAAAGGCCTTTGCAAAGTCCAGATACACCACATCCACAGGCTTTCCTTTATCTAGGTGGCAGCTCACTTCATCGTAGAAGGTTAATAGATTGGTTTGGCACGAACGATTTTTCATGAATCCATGCTGATTACTACTTATAATACCGTTTTCATTACTAAAGTCTTGTATGTGGTCCCTTAACATCCCCTCCAAAATCTTGCAGACTACTGATGTTAGGCTGACCGGCCTATAGTTACCCGGGATATATCTCGGCCCCTTTTTAAATATTGGTACCACGTTGGCTTTTTTCCAATCAGCTGGCACCATACCCGTCTGTAAACTATCCTTAAAGATCAAGAATAATGGTCTGGCAATCACCTGGCTGAGCTCATTAAGAACCCTCGGGTGCAAGCCATCCGATCCCGGGGATTTATTTATGTTAAGTTTCCCTAGTTTAGCTCTAAGTCTATCTTCTGTTAGCCATGGCGGCACTTCATAAGGTGTATTATTTAGTTCGGCCTTACAAGCAAGGTTCGTGTAGCCCCCCGATTCCTTTGTGAAGACTGAAGAAAAGAAATTATTTAACACTTCCGCCTTTTCTCTGTCCTCTGTGGCCATTTTTCCTTTATCATCTTTTATGGGGCCAATGTGCTCTGGCCTCGCTTTCCTACTGTTTATATACTTAAAGAACTTCTTGGGGTTCTTTTTACTCTCCTCCGCTATATGTCTCTCGTGTTCTATTTTAGCTGCCCTGATTTCGTCTTTACATTTCTTATTACACTCTTTGTAGTGCTTAAATGCTGCCAATGACCCCTCAGTCTTGTATTTTTTGAAGGCCTTTTCTTTAGCTCTAATATACATTTTTATGTTGGAGTTTAGCCACCCAGGGTTTAGTTTTGCTCTTTTAAATTTATTTCCCTGTGGAATGCACTGGCCCACCCCCTTGTTAAGTATGCTCTTGAAGCACTCCCATTTTTCCTCCGTGTTCTTTGTTCCCAGGGTTCTATCCCATTTGATATTTTCTAGCAGCGAGCGCAGTTTAGGGAAATTGGCTCTTTTGAAATTCAGCGTCCTTATATTACCCTTTTTTTTCCTATTACTGTAATTAATACTGAAACCAATTGACCTATGGTCACTGTTCCCTAAGTTTTTCCATATTTCTATATCCATGAGCAGGTCTGTATTGTTGGTAATCAGTAGGTCAAGTACCGCATTGTTTCTTGTCGGTGCATTCACCATCTGACCCATGAAATTGTCCTGCAAAACATTTAGGAACTGCCGAGCCTTGGCTGAGTGCGCGTTTCCTTCTGCCCAGTCTATATCCGGATAATTAAAGTCCCCCATTATAATGACATTTCCCATCCTTGCTGCCAATCCTATCTGTAACATGAGGTCCGCCTAACCCTCCTCCGTCTGGTTGGGGGGTATAGCATACGCCCAATATTACCTTCCCCACCGTGCCTTCCCTTTGAAGCTCTACCCATAGGGATTCTGCCTCGTCCTTAGCTCCATTATTAATATCATCCCTCATATTTACCTGTATACTGTTCTTAATATACAGACATACCCCTCCCCCTTTTTTACCCTCTCTATCCCTGCGATAAAGGGAATACCCCTGAATGGTCGCCATCCAGTCATGAGAGCTGTCAAACCAAGTCTCAGTTATCCCCACAAAATCTAAGTCCTCCTCAAACATCAGCAGCTCCAGCTCTCCCATCTTGTTGGCCAGGCTTCTGGCATTGGTATACAAGCCTCTTAATTTTGATCGGTTACATTTATCCTCATTTGATGTTTTTAGGCTGCTCTCTTGATTTTTCCCCGTACCCACCCTGGGTTTAGGAGCTCCGAACACCCTACCGCTAATGCCCCCATTTCTGCCCTCTGAAACTTGCTTTCCACTGACTAATTCTACATCTGTACCCTCCCCCCCATTCCCTAGTTTAAAAGCCCCTCTAACTTTTTGGCCATCCTCTCACCCAGTACGGCTGCACCCACCCCATTTAGGTGCAATCCGTCCCTACCAAAGAGCCGGTGGCCGACTGAGGCATGCCCAGAAGCTGTGAAGGGATGACGCGCAAGCACCAGAAGTGACGAGCGGGGCCGGTTCAGGGCATTCTGGGAGAAGAGGACATGGAAGAGGACGCAGAAGATGACACGCTGGCTTCAGCTGCCCACATCCGAGATGGCAGCGATGGAGAAGAAATTTTCAAGGTAAGTATTTCTTCTAAAAGGTAAGTGTGACCTGGGACAGTACAGAGGCTATCCATTGTGGAATGTACTAGCCCTGACTGTCCCGGGGGTATTTTTATTGAAAAAAAAATTTTGTGGCCGGAACTCCGCTTTAAAGTGGTTAAAACAATTCCTCATACATAGTTAGTGTGTGTCAGGTGTGAGAACACTAGAAATGCTAGGCTTTAGCTTACAGCATTCATTCATTATCAGCACTGATAATAAATTTAGCATTTGAAGTTATGATAGGGAAGCTAAGAGGTAAATAACAATTTTGACAAAATCATTATTGGTAGTTGTTTGCTATAGCAGAGAAGGGCAATCGTTTGTTATTTACCAAACTGCAAAAAAAGCTGGGTTCACCCCTCCAACACGAAGCTCATTCCTAAAAAGAATATATTGTCTTCAAGCATTGGTTTTGTCCACTCCATTTTCCAATGAACTCAGCCTCAAGTTGAGGAAATACATGTGTCAAAAAATAACAAAAAACAAACGAGGCAGCATAAGTATGACTATTTGTTATTACAGGCAGGCCCCGGGTTACAAGCAAGATAGGGTCTGTAGGTTTGTTCTTAAGTCACATTTGTTTGTAAGTCGGAACAGGTACATTTTTTAAGTGTAGCTCCAGCCAAAAGAATCATTTTTACGTTTGAATAGCATAGGGAAGGGTTACCACCCCTGTACCATTTGTTTTGCTGTCTGTACCCCTGTTCAGAAGATTTCACCTCACTTTCTGTCCCTCTGACAGCTGTATTTTGAAAATTTGAGGTTATTGTGGAAACAAGGATTAGTGATAAAGCTTCAGTAGAGACACCTTTTTTCCCATGAGAACTCTTACAGGAGTGAATTTCCCTTCCTAGGGCTAGATTTCTCCTCATTTCCTGTTGTCTCCTTCCATTTGTAAGTCGGATGTTTTTAACCCAGGGACTGCCTGTACAGCAAACTTTCACATGAACCAGCTTATAAAGCAATGTACACATGCTTGCCATGGCCAAAGTGAGCCTGTATGTGCTTATGAACTGTGATAGCCTCATGCACTGTGACCTTTTTCACATTTAGTGGCTTTTTATTGTGAACGCCAATTATATCAGTATAGATTTTTTTTTTTTTTTTTAAATATAAAGTTTATTGAATACAGCCAGATACAGGCAATGCAAAAGACATTAATAGGGGAAAAGGCATCATCACATCAAAGAACAACAACAGAAAAATACAAAGCATCCCATCCACCCATAGTCAACCACAAAAAACAAACAAAAAACAAGACGAGGGAGACCCCCCGGTAGGGGACAAAGTAGATCAACACACCCCTTAAGTGCCATAAAAAGACCCTCTCTGGCATGCAACTTTTTCTTATAAGCAGACAGAAGGTCTACCACTGAGACCACATAAAAAGACATAGAAGAATAAGAAAGCAGTCAAGAGAAAATGAAAAGACTCCAGGCAATGAACTGGAAGGAGGCATAGACAGAAGGAGGAAAGAAAAGGGTGAGAGAGGGAAGGGGGAAAGGGGGGGAGAAGGCAGGGAAGGGGATGGGGGGGCCTGTATCCCCACACCAAAGGTCACCCTGCCAGCAGACCACGGGCTACAGTAGAATCACTCCGCTATCAGGCGTGCCCCCTCTCCGGAAGTGATAAAGAGATCCCAGATCCTCCATTTTTCCGCATGCTTGTCCCCCTTATGTCGGGAGGTCGCGATCAGGTTCTCCATCCTGTTAACGTCCTCAACCCTCCGGAGCCAGTAGGCAATCTGCGGGGGGTCGTTTGTTTCCACAGGAGTGGTATGCACTAGGGATGATCGAACGGTTCGGGTCCACCATCGGTTCGGCCCGAACATTGGGTGTTCGAGGTTCGGCCGAATTTAGAACTTTTTGCCCAAAAAGTTCGGAATTCAGCAACCAGAACCGCCCAAAATGCAATGCTTCAGGAAATGGGCTTTAAAAGCCCGTGATTGGACCAGAACTATTAGCAAAAGCCAATTGAGGGGGCAGGAGAATGCTAGGAATGTGATTGGAGTGACTAGGGGGTCCCTAGACCAATCATTAGTGAATACGCCCCCCAGTATATAAGATCGCCCCCGCCATATTCCTAGCATTGTTATACTGGACACGGAAGAGAGTGGAAGCAGTTCTGTTAATTTTACTTTAAAAGTGTAATTTAGCATTTATTAGTGTGAGGAAAGGGATATCTAGTGTGGTTAGAGTGCTCCTTTACACTTAAGTTAGCTTCAAAAATTTAGTTTCTGTAGGGAAAGTGTTAAGTGTCAGGGGACCGTAGTGTAGTGTAGGGTTAACTGGCAGTGACTGCTATGGCAGGGTGACAAAACCCTTCCATAGCAGGGTGACCGCTATAGAGAAATGATCATTTCTCTGAATAGCTTCGGGACAGGCATATGGCTTCTCACCAGCCAAGCATTTTTTATGCTGCAGGGGCTGCCACTGCCAGTGCTTTTTTGAGGACATGTTTGATGTCAGACATGACATCTGAACATGTGTATAGGGGGTATATATAGACATATATGTCTGTATATATACCCCTAGACATATATAGGTGTGATAGTAGCAGAAATAAATGCTTGCGCTAATGAAATCATTTACAGTAATATATTTCTGCTACTATCACACCTATATATGTCTAGGGGTATATATTCAGACATATATGTCTATATATACCCCCTATACACATGTTCAGATGTTTTGCCTGCCTCAAAAGAACCCCAAAAAATGCCAAAAAAACACTAGCGTCAAAAAAAAAAATGCCCAGGTGTGTTTTTGCTGGCATTTTTTGGGGGGTTTTGGAGGCAGGCAAAACATCTGAACTTGTGTATAGTGGTGTATATACACACATCCATATATTTATATACACACCTAGACATATATAGGTGTGATAGTAGCAGAAATATATGCTTGCGCTAATGAAATCATTTACAGTAATATATTTCTGCTACTATCACACCTATATATGTCTAGGTGTGTATATAAACATATGTATGTGTGTATATATACCACTATACACAAGTTCAGATGTTTTGCCTGCCTCAAAAGAACCCAAAAAATGCCAAAAAAAACGCTAGCGTCAAAAAAAAAAAAAATGCCCAGGTGTGTTTTTGCTGGCATTTTTTGGGGGGTTTTGGAGGCAGGCAAAACATCTGAACTTGTGCACAGTACCACTATACACAAGTTCAGATGTTTTTCCTTACTGCAAAGATCCCAAAAAAATGCCTTCTATTAAACCGGCAAGGTGTTACAGGAGCGGAGCCAACCCCCTGTCAGAAAGTTTTCTAATACAAACAATCCTTTTTTTTATGGTTCTGGACATGCTACAGAGCTGAAACTTCACAGGTACACCTTTTAGACCCCCCCAGACACAAAATCACACAAAAAAAGTTCTTAAAAATTGTCATTTTTGATAAAAAAGCCAATTATTGAAAAAATTTAAAAAAAAATAGATTTTTTGATTTTTACTTTGGATTTCAGATCTGGGGGGTCTAAAAAGTGTACATGTGAAGTTTCAGCTCTGTAGCATGTCCAGAACCAGAAAAAAAAAGATCGTTTGTATTAGAAAACTTTCTGACAGGGGGTTGGCTCCGCTCCTGTAACACCTTGCCGGTTTAATAGAAGGCATTTTTTTGGGATCTTTGCAGTCAGGAAAAACATCTGAACTTGTGTATAGTGGTACTGTGCACAAGTTCTGATGTTTTGCCTGCCTCCAAAAACCCCCCAAAAAAGCCAGCAAAAACACACCTGGGCATTTTTTTTTTTGACGCTAGCGTTTTTTTGGCATTTTTTGGGGTTCTTTTGAGGCAGGCAAAACATCTGAACTTGTGTATAGTGGTATATATACACACATACATATATTTATGTCCTTGGTATGCGCACCCGGGCAGCGTTCAATAGGGGACAGAGCAGGGATTTCATAAAGGCCCCAAGTGGAGCGTCTACCACTTGAAGCAAGAAGAAAGTCGGGCCATCCAGGATCGTCCGCTCTGTGAACATTGCCAGTATTCTCGGAACCTCCCTCCAAAAGGGTAACAGCAGCAGGCAAGACCAGAAAATATGCAACAAAGTACCCCTCTCGCCTCTGCATCTCCAACACCGATCTGATGCCTCAGGAAAAAAACGATGGAGACGCTCCAGGGTGTAATACCAACGTGTCAGAAGTTTAAAATTCGTCTCCTGGGTCTTGGTGCAGATCGAAAAGCTCAAGGCTAAGTGGATCATGTTCTGTTTCTGCTGCACAGTAAACTGGCATCCGATATTTGTCTCCCACTTCTCAACCCAAGGTAAAACAACCTGGTCGGGCGGAGGCTGGAGCAGACTATACGACTGGGAAAGGGTACGGGGAAGCGCCTCGTCTTCCACACATAGGGCCTCGAAATGATTCAGGGGCCTGGAATAGGCAGCAGGCATTGGGAGAGAGGCAAGAAAATGGTGAACTCTGATGGCGGACCAGAACTGGAGTGCAAAGGGCCCCCCTTCTGACATAAATTCGGAAACAGTAGGCCAACGGGTCCCCGTCAAGAAGTGGGGGGCTTGGAAAATCCCCCTGTCCCGCAGAGCCACCAGAGCACAACCTGAGATTCCCAGAGGAAGTATATTTATTAGCGCTCACAAGGGGTGCTACTCTCTGTTGTGGCTGCTAGTATGAGCAAACAGTCAGGTGGAAGTCAATCAAGGCACTGGCACATCAAAAGGCTGCAAGCTGGAGGAGCCTTAGAGGGGATGGGATGAAGGGTTCAAGTGCCTGTGGTAAGAACTGAGGGTATTGGGCTGGCCTCGGTACAGAGGAGGGAGGGGTGGGGGTGTAAAAAATCCACTGTTCTTCAGGTGGATGGGGGGAGTAGGGCTGGGCGGCACTCTGGGCTGCTATCCGGGTGAGCGAAGCAGCTCAATGTTTACCATAAAAGAAGAGGGGAGAAGCGCCACTGGAGTGCAATTAAAAAAAGTTTTATTAAGGACAAGCAGGTTATGGTGACTCACATCTGAACTCACATCTGAACAGTCACTGTGGTGCCCTCCGTGGTGTAGTCAGGTAGCTGGGTGCCTGCTCTAGGTCCGGTACGGTCCGATCGTCCGGGAGAGGTCCGGGGGTAGTCTCAGGCGACTTCCGGGTCGGATCGGCGGAGGACCTGCAGGGAGCTGTTGTGGCTGAGATTCCCAGAGGGAACAACAGATGGCCCAGCACTGGCAGGAGGGGCGAAGGCGTGGGAGCAAAGTGAGAACACTCACCCAGATGCTTGGTCACTGAAAGAGTGGCCCCGATCAAGGGATGTCGGCGAACGAGGGGTGAAGTGTGACGACCTCACCAAGGTGCTCCCCGCAATGGGAAGTCGCATTGTGCCTGTTCCATCTGAACCCATAGCTTGGAGGCAGCATGTCTACACCAGTCCAGGACCCTGCAAAGATGGGATGCCTGTTGATATTTACGAACATCGGGGAGGGCTAGACCCCCCATGTGTTTCGGCAGCGTGAGGAGGTTTCAACGTAGCCTGGGTTTTTTACAAGCCCACACAAAGTGAATAAAAAGGGAGTTAACCTGACGTAAAAACTGCATAGGCATCTTCATAGGCAAAGCCTGGAGCAAATACAGAAATTTGGGAAGGATGCACATTTTTAGAAGGTTGCATCTGCCGAACCAAGAGTGCGTTCCCAGCACCCACTTATCCAGCAACAACCGAGTCTGGGTCAAAAGGGGGAGTTAAGAGAATACACCTTCGAAAGATCCGAGGGTATCAAAGTGCCCAGGTATTGGAACGCGCTATCCGTCCACCGGAATCCAAAACTAGCCTTGCCATAACAGGGGGTAACCAAACCCCCTTCTCCTCTGACTTACCAAAGTTGATCTTTAAATTGGACAATGTGCCATATAAGTCGAACTCTCTCATCAAGTTCAGAAGGGAAACTACCGGGTTGGAAATCGAGAAAAGCATGTCATGGGCGTAGGCCAAGATTTTATGATGACCCAGGCCTACCCAGATCCCCCCTATATTCGGTTTCCGGCGCACCCTGCCAAGAAAAGGTTCCAAGGTGAGGGCGAATAAGAGGGGCAACAGGGGACACCCCTGCCTTGTGCCATTCCGGATAGCAAAAGTGTTGAATAGAAGACCGTTCGCCTTTACTTGCGCGGAAGGGTCTGCGTAAACAGACCCAATCCAATTAAGCATAGTATCCCCCAGGCCAATGTGGCGGAGCACTGCAAACATAAACCGCCAGTCCACACGGTCGAATGCTTTCTCAGCATCTGTACTGAGGAAGACACTCGGGGTATTATTGGCACATGCCACATGTATCAGGTTAAGGACCTTGACCGTGTTGTCCCTGGCCTCCCTCTTAGGGACGAAGCCCATCTGATCTAGGTGCACCAAAGATGGCAGGTGCCCGCTCAACCGAGATGCCAAGACCTTAGTTAAGAGCTTAGATCCAGGTTAAGGAGGGAGATTGGACTATAACTGCCGCAGGTGGTAGGGTCGTTCCCCTCCTTGGGCAGGATGGTAATGTGTGCCCGGAGCGTGTCGGCCTGAAATGAAGAGCCCGCTCCCACGGAGTTAAAGAGTCACGTTAAATGGGGACTTAAAATGGGGAGCAGCGTCCTATAGTAAACAAGAGTAAAGCCATCCGGTCCTGTGGCTTTCCCTGGCTTGGTAGAAGCGATGGCCCACTCCACCCCGCCATGGGAGTGATCGTTTCCTCCAACATCCCCCGACCTCTCCCAATAGACTGGGCATGTGGGAAGATGCGATATAATCCGCCATCCTGGATACCGGCAGTGAAGGGGTCTCGAGATTATATAGTGAGGAGTAGAAGTCCCCAAAGGTTTGAACAATCTGTTTGGGTAAGGTAAGTTTACGTCCTGTAGAGGACATAACGTGTGGTATGTAGGTAGTCACCCGGAGGTCCCGCACTGCCCTAGCAAGTGTTCTCCCACACTTATCTCCCGACTCAAAGAAGACTCGCCGGCAGCGCTGGAGAGAAGCCTTCGCTTTAAATAACAGCAAGTCTAAAATAGACTTGCGGGTAATGCCTAATTCCTCTGACACCACAGGCGTAGGAGTGTGTTTGTGCTTATCAGTATAGAATTCATGCAGCATTGTTCCCGCATGAAATGCAAAAATAAAATATCTAACAAAAAGCTCCAAAAATATCACAAAAAATCCCATTATTATTTGAGCTACACTCCGCTTAGCCTATATTTGAGTCTTGGAGTGTGTGCTACTGAGCACACAACATTTCTTAGGGAATTCTAAGCATTTTTTGCTATTGTACATGCATAATAAATACAGTTAGAATAAACTTAATTTGACTGGGTTTGCACTCACATTATTGCAGTAGCATACATATATGTGTATACTCTTTAGTAAATAAGGCCTTCTATGTCAGTACTTCATCACTCACGGGGATCTGCAGCACACCAAAGAGACAGCTACCTTATTTTACTTGCGGTCCCATCGTTTTCCATTAACTTTTACTGGAGCTCCAAAACCAACAGGTTCCTGTGTCTTTTAGTGTACCTCACTTGTGCCTTTCAGGTCTGCTTCCTCTACTACTCTACAGTGGAATTCCCATGAACATAATGCTAGGCTATATAAAACATTTCTAAGGTCGTCCATAGTGACCAAATACAAATTACTTCTGAATTTCAGTGAATGCACTCTTGTAAAGAGTTTTTTTAATTGTCAAGTGATTTGAATCAGAGAGATAATGAGAAGCGTAGGAGTTGAGTGTTCTGTACCTTATGAAGTGGGTCATATTGGAGAGCCTGAGCAACACAAGGCTAAATATTCTGAGCAGCCAGTAATGCGGGTCCCACTGCCACTATTTTACCAAATATTTGTTAATGTTACTTGTTGAATAAGTCTATATATTGATAAATTATATATTATGTGTTACCTTTATATTGATGATGTAACATTTTCAACATACAATCATTTTTTATTATAGTTTTCCTACGTAGTCCACTATCCAGCCAGCAAGTGGCACCCTAGTCTCCTTTTTATGTGTTATTTTCTACCTTAATAACATCTGTAGCTAAAAGCTTATTTACATATATTAATAGCACACACATATACATATGTGGGGAAGTAACTAATCCATTATAAGCCGGCTCTGTCTGAGGTTTCAGTCACACAAAGCAAGCCTCAAGGTAGGGGGCTACTGCTGTGGCTGTGTCTTTAGAAAACCCTGGTGCTTTGGAGACCCCTTGTCCTTTATTATTATTATTATTATTATTATTCATATTATTATTATTATTAGTATTATTATTATTATTAAAATACAGTATTTATACAGTGCCAACATGTATTAAAATATTCCTGTAAAATGCATACGTTTTGTAAAAAAATATAATTTAAAAAATTTAAATACTTAAAAAAATAACATGAACTCAAAACCTTCATAATATCCCTTTCAAGCAATGAATGCATTTAAATAATGACACCATGGATTAACCTCCCCTGCAGTATGACAGATCACATCTCTTTTTGACCATAAAATAAAATAATATTTAAGGCTAGAAGTCTTTAAATCTACATGCATAACTTTCATCAAACAGCCAATGTAGCTTACAGAAGTTTGTAAAAATGGTTGTTTTGCATATAAAAGGTACTTTCCATATCCATTACAGAGAGAAAGCCCTATTATATTTTTGAGAAGAGTTAATGGCAGGTTTAGCCTGTGTTGCCATGGTGGTTTTGTCCTGTGTAGTGTTGTTTCATCAGTTCCTCAGTGTATTGTTTCCTGTGGTGATATAATAAGGCTAATTTGCTGTATTAGCAAATGACTTGTTTTATCAAGCTGATTTATGTGCAGTAGAAAAGCTTCAATAAACACTGTTGTTTCTTTTTCTGAAGTCTAACATTTCACCTCACTATGCTACCTCCTGCTATTTCCAGCCAATAATACAATGTCCTAAATTGCTAAAACTTTGGGTGTTGCTGATTATTTTATAATAATATGATCTTTGCATTTATTTATTTTTCTTTTTCATCACAGCTTACTCTCGTCTTTAATAGATATTATTTATCTGTGTTAACTGCAGAATGTCATTGTCTTTGCTAACGATATAAATCCTTACTAATCAAATCACTGGGGTGGATTTACTAAAGGCCAATAAACTGCAACTGCACTTCCAAAATGCACAGTTTATTTGACTTTAATAAATCCATCCCAGTGTGTTTTTTTCGGATACTCCACAGAAAAATGAGGGAATTTAGATTAGATGTGTTTTTTTATCTGCAGCCCATTGCAGCAAATTTGTTTTTTGAATTGATGTATAAAATACTTACAGGAAGTTCCCGTAGAAAAAGAAATGATTACTTAATTAGAATTGGCTGAAGCTAAGATAAGGTAAAGTTTGCCTTGAATATCAAAACATGTGTAAGGGAAATTTAAAAAAAAAAAAAAGATTTTTGCTTGCACATTAAACGCAGCTTCATCTTATTCATAAGGTTAAGTAAGCATACACTTCAAACTGAAAACTCACTTAGCTTGAGCACTTTATAACGTGAAAGTCTTTTTTTAGTAAAGTTTCATTTTTTTTTAATAAAGCAACTACAATGATTACACTTTGGAGAGTTGGTATCAGAATATTGAGTCTTTAGCAAGTTATGGCTAGTGGTACCCCACCAATTATGAACTTTGTAATTAGTGATGCAGAAAACGATTTGATCTATTTCATTGGTCTGACTATATATTTTGATTTCCTTTTTGTGGACACCTTTAAGCTTCTGTGAATTCCAGATAGCCTTCGCCTTAATGACTGTGTTTATATTGTTGGGTTGTAGTGCCATGATCCAAGTATTCTTTAAAACACTATTTTCATCTTTAAGGGTAACTCCATCCTCATGGAAAAAAAATATAGCAAATAAAAATGAAAAAAATATATACAGCATATGCAATTGCTACTCAAGCCATATTGTAATGTACAGTTTTTAAAGTCCTTTTCAGTCTGTAGCACTGTCAGGTTCTGTAAAATCCAGCACAATATGTCAACCTTTGTGTGCAGAACTTCCCAAGAAATGTAATTTCCTGCATGTATCGTTTCTCACTGATTTTAACAGAAGTCTGCATCAAGATATGAGTTGGATTTTAGACCTCCTCTGTAACAAAAATTTAATTTATGGCAAGATGCTACCAAAACATTGAATACTTCTAAAGGGGTTCAAAGGAATGCCGGGACAATGTTCTACTCTTGCTAGGGCACATAACTCTCTCTTCTTTTCCTTTTTACAAACATTGTTAGAACCATTTTATTTTACCATTAACCTATTAGGCTGACTGGTCAGTTAGCATTCCTTATCTTGTTAAGGTGCCTGGACTTGTGACCACGAAAATGTGTAGGACAAAGTCCAATAGGAAGAGATAATGGGTTGTACCAGAGAGCCCTGGTTCAGCTTAGACTAGGCTGGGTTGCTCAAAGGATGTCCCAGAGTAGCATTGTTTGGAGTTTTCTACCTGATAGGCATAGAACCCTGGTGGGCCACATGCTAAGGAACTATGGCGTGCTCATGAATTGCCCGGGCTGGAAATGGTTAAAGTGCACTACACCTGGTTCTTAAGATATATAATATTTTTTTTGTTTCTTTCAGAATTCATTTTGAGGCACTCGTTCGCAGGATTGTGGATGTGTATAACTAGGTTTCTGGCAAACACATGGTGAGGGGCTCCAAGGGTTATGATAATAACATGAGAAAAAAAACATGTTGTTCTCTTAGAATCGTAACAAGTTCTGTTCTGGATCCTGGAGCCCAAAGAATATGTAAAGCTTTGGGTGAAATAAAGATTCTGTTGTAGGTCCACATATTACTTGGTGACTAGCCCACATTATTAGTCTTAGCTGTCCATAGGCCTTTATATATGTAAGATGAGTGATGTTCAGTGCTCTTTCTCTGTCTCAGACTTTCTCTTCTGTTAACGTGAATGGGCTAAGTGTTGACAGAACACAAAAGGAGCAGAAGACCTGTCAATTTTTTGGGGGATCCTGTTAGTCACCAGATGTTTTGTTTGTTTCATGTCATAGACTTGCTGTACTAAGCCCATCTGCATAGGTAGCTGCTTCTTTGCTGCCTTGCATTTATTTAAAAGTGCAAGGCAAACCTCCTTTGACTTTTAGCTATCGATACCAGTTGAGGGTATATATATATATATATATATATATATATATATATGTATATATATATATATATATATATATATGACTCAAGCCTATCCTGGTCATTTCAAAGGTTACATCACTTTGGTGCTTTTTTTCAACTGCTTTGTTTATTAACCTTTGTAACTGCAAATTCAGAAATGTGTTAAAAGCCACATCAGCCAACCTGGTCATCTTTTTGTTTTCGTCATCTTTATTATTCTAAAAAACATAAGATTAACCGATCAGAGTCAAGTGATTGTCAACTGCCTAAATCAGTTTTATTACTTGTGTTTAAAACGTGATTTTTATAAGTCTTATGTGCTTGGATTTTACAGTAAGAAGTATTTGTTTTAGCAGAAAATAAAGGAACAGAGATGCTTAGAGAGGTCAACTGTGTCTGCACTTTAATTACAGCAGTTTGTAAGGCCATATGTTCAACTACTTGAAAGAATATTGATTTTCTGTTTCGATGCTTTAAAAGCTTGCTATATTTTTTAGATAAATATTGGCATACTTTTAGGAGTCAAGTGCCAAAACCTTGAGGCGGCACATTGATAGAACAAACAGCATTTTGTTCAGTGTAGTTAACAGAGAAAAGCACTACTCCTGCCATCTCTGTGTCATGCTGGTAAGAGTAGCTGATCAGAAGGGAATACAGATATACAGGAACTGAAAACAAGTTTTGTCTTAATTATCTGGGAGACCTGTGAAGCCTGGGGCTTTAACGAAAAACCACAAGACAGTAAAACTGGCAAGTGTGGGTTTGTCTCTTCTCTACTAACTCTATTTTGGGAAACAATAGAATGAGCCAATGAGTAAATCATGTGACTACAGGGTTGAACAAGTGCCACTAGAAGAAAAACAGCCTGAGACCTCTCACTATCAGGAAACAAAAACATGAACTTCAAATATTTTTTATTTTTTTGACCTTCATCATAGATAGGATCACATATGTTAATTGATTTTCACTGTAGTATCATCTATCATCTATTTATATGCATATATGTATTTGTATCTATTCTATCTATCTATCTATCTATCTATCTATCTATCTATCTATCTATCTATCTATCTATCTATCTATCTATCTATCTATCTATCTATCTATCTATCTATCTATCTATCTATCTATCTATCTATCTATCTATCTATCTATCTATATCTTTTGTCTCCATCCAGTAATTGCATAATTTCCAGTTTTTCATATTGGTCCCAGTTTTTGCTCAATGCCTCTACCACCTCCTCTTATTACTTTCATTTTTTAGAAAGATGCTACACGTATTGTCCTGGATTTTTACAATGTGATGATGATGAAAAAATGTCATAAACCATATGTTCCTTACATATTTGATTAGGAATGTGACTGACATGCTGATCGGTATACTGTTTACATATCCAGATGATTCTGCCATTTGACTTTCTCATTTCATCATGACATCTCTGATCATAAAGTCAAAATTAAGCAAATATTTGACTCTCAAATTCCATGTTTGTGTGTTCCTTATTTAATTTCATTTTATGTGCATCAGACTTCAGTGTTTAAATACAGCAAAAATATGTTTTCCAGTTTTCCAGAAAAAAAGATATTCTTCAAGTTTATTAAGTTATTATCATTAAGGTGCAGCCAAACTAAAAAAAGAAAAAAAAAAGAAAAAAGAAAAAATAGGGATATAACTTACAGTCAGTAGAATGTGACCCTGTGCTGATGCTTCTTCTTTTTGTTTAAATCCTCCTCCATTCATGCCCCTCCCACTCCCCCCACTTCCTTCCAAACTTCCTGGGTGGAGATGAATGCTGCAACTAAGGGGTTGTTGAAGGCTTTCATCAAGAAAGCCTTGACTATTTTCACTCTTTCGACCAAGCTTTTCCATTTATAGAAACTGTACTACAGCTTCTATGACTGAAACATGATCTATGATTTGAGGGGACAGACCTTCACTCATCCACCCATCCTCCAGTCATAGACCTTGTTTCATTCATAGAAGTAGTAATACAATTTCTATGAATGGATGAGCAGGGTGGAAAGGGTTGGAGAATCAACTACAAGGTATCAGTTATTGTCTTGTTGATGATAGTGGTGACAACTGTAATGAAGAATACAATTCTAGGGAAGACGCAAAGCATTTGTACCCTTGGACATCTGGCAAGTTTGCTTATTTCCACATGGGCAAATATGTCAAGGGCCGATGACAGCTATGTAGCTACATTTACACCCACTACAACTACAAAAGCAAAATGTCAGACTTCTGAAAGATAAGCCAAAACAATGTGAATTCTGAAAATGAGATTGCCTCCATTCTAAACTGTAGAATTGGTTCACAACCTCTACTAATGCTGGCAAAATTAGCATTACTGGGAAATGTGCAATTCCACCTACAGCATCTCACAAAAGTGAGTACACCCCTCACATTTTTGTAAATATTTTATTATATCTTTTTCATGTGACAACACTGAAGAAATGACACTTTGCTACAATGTAAAGTAGTGAGTGTACAGCTTGTATAACAGTGTACATTTTCTGTCCCCTCAAAATTACTCAACACACAGCTTTTATTGTCTAAACTGCTGGCAACAAAAGTTATTACACCCCTAAGTGAAAATGTCCAGATTGGACCCAAAGTGTAAATATTTTGTGTGGCCAATATTATTTTCCGACACTGCCTTAGGCATGGAGTTCACCAGAGCTTCACAGGTTGCCACTGGAGTCCTTTTCCACTCCTCCATGACAACATCACGTAGCTGGTGGATGTTAGAAACCTTGCGCTCCCCCACCTTCCATTTGAGAATACCCCACAGATGCTCAATAGGGTTTAGGTCTGGAGACATGCTTGGCCAGTCCATCACCTTTACCCTCAGCTTCTTTAGCAAGGCAGTGGTCATCTTGGAGGTGTGTTTGGGGTCATTTTCATGTTGGAATACTGCCCTGCGGCCCAGTCTCTGAAGGGAGGGGATCATGCTCTGCTTCAGTATGCCCCAGTACATTCTGGCAATCATGGTTACTTCAATGAACTCTAGCTCCCCAGTGCTGGCAGCACTCATGCAGCCCCAGTTCATGACACTCCCACCCGCATGCTTAAGTGTAGGCAAGACACACTTGTCTTTGTACTCCTCACCTGGTTGCCACCACACACACTTGACACCATCTGAACCAAATAAGTTTATCTTGGTCTCATCAGACCACAAGACATGGTTCCAGTATTTCCTGTCCCTAGTCTGCTTGTCTTCGACAAACTATTTGGGGGCTTTCTTGTGCATCATCTTTAGAAGAGGCTTCCTTCTGGGATAGCCATGCAGACCAATTTGATGCAGTGTGTGGCGTATTGTCTGAGCACTGACAGGCTGACCCCCCCACCCCTTCAACCTCTGCAGAAATGCTGGCAGCACTCATATGTCTATTTCCCAAAGACAACCTCTGGATATGACGCTGAGCACGTGCACTCAACTTCTCTGGTCGACCATGGCGAGGCCTGTTCTGAGTGGAACCTGTCCTGTTAAACTGCTGTATGGTCTTAGCCACCATGCTGCAGCTCAGTTTCAGGGTCTTGGCAACCATCTTATAGCCTAGGCCATCTAGGCTATTCTTTTTCTTCAGATCCTCAGAGAGTTCTTTGCAATGAGGTGCCATGTTGAACTTCCAGTAACCATTATGAGAGTGAGAGCGATAACACCAAATTTAACACACCTGCTCCCCATTCACACCTGAGACCTTGTAACACTAACAACCACTGGGCCATGGCAAGGTACCCTTTCCATATTCAGGACACGTGGCCTGATCTGGTTGAGGAAGGGGGGCAGTGCATGCTACCCCCCTTTCCTGGCCTGCCAAGCTGCATGCTCCAATAAGGGTCTGGTATAGATTTTGGAGAGACCCCTTGCACTTTTTTTTGTGTGGGCCCCCCCCACTAAAATCCATACCAGACTTGAAGAGTCTGGGAATTCCTGGCTGACAGCTGACTAGGGCAGGCAGAGATACATCAGTGGTTGTTAGCAGTGGTGGCTGGTGCTCCATTGGCCGGGGGGTGGCAGACGGACCACACCTTACCCCCCCCCCCCGGACCACACCAGCTCCAGCCCACACACCATAAAACCCCCCGGCTCACTCACCCAGGATTGACGTGGAGGGTAGGCAGCGACGGCTTCCCCCGGCAGTGGCGGCTTCCCTTGCGTCTCCTCCCTCATTCTCCTCCTTGGCCAATAGCATGGCTTCTTTTTTCAGCCAATCGGGAAACGGGTCTCAGTACGCCCCAAGTCCACCCTTTTTTGAAGCCTATTAGAGCCTCTGGCTCTAATCACCTCTTCAAAAAATAAAAACCCATTGAAATCCATGCGTCAGGCGCCCTACATGTAGATTAGGGGGCCAGATGCATGGATAGGGGGGTGGCGCCCCTGCACCCCAATGAATGGGCCGTCACTGGTTGTTAGGATGCCAGTAGCTCCAGCCTGGGTGGGAAGCTGTCACATTTAGAAGCAGTAGTAATATCATAGCAAAATGTATCACTTTCTGCTGCAGCCAGAGGTTCGAGTCAGCCAAAGACTTATTTCATTTGGGTCTATTCCAGACCTGAAGGGAATGCAAATCCCCAGTTGACAGCTAAATAGGAGATAGGTGGCTCCCTAACCGCCATCCTGAGTGTAGAAGCAGTAGTAGCAATATCACTATTAAATGAATCTCTTTAGTCATACATACTGTAGTGGACATGCACGCAAGTCTGTGGGCGTGCATGCTCGTACATGTGCATAACAATGCCGTTATACTTCTATGCCGTCAAATATGTGACAGCTGGCACGATGTTCCTGACACCAATGCTCTTCAAAATGTGACTCTAATCCCTATAACATTTGGATATCTTTGTATATGTATTCAAGTCTAAAATAGGTGGGGCAAATGCAAAACTAACCATTTTCCATGGAAAAAAAAAAAACATTATTTCTGCTAAAAAGTAGTAGGGGATTATTACTTCACAAATAGGCAGATGGGCATTTAAAAATATCTGCTTGCCCTGAGTTGTGGCCTCCCAGTTTATGAAATGTATTACACTGCTGGTAGAAGTTTGTGATAGTGTTTAAAAAAAAAAATGTTTTCTTGTTGATTATCACCAGCTCCATACCCTATGAGCCCTGCTGTTATGTTGCTGCTACATGAAATCTCACCAATCAATTTAGAGGCAGAGTTTTTAGACAAAGCATTGTGAAAAACTTCTAAAAGAGAATTTGTGAAGTTCTGTCAGCTAATTTAAGGCTAGCAGCACTGCGCATACGCTAATTATTTCATTAGTCAGAAAATGAATTACATTACACATTTTAGAGCTTTAGACCAAGATAAACTTTTCATATTTAAAAAAGTAATCTCAAAGTAAAAAAAAAAAAAACCTTTATTTCATCTTAATTTTTACATTTTTTTTCACCTGCTAATTGGTGCAATTACTGACGTTTTAAATTCAGTTAGAAGAGGGTCTTTGCTACTGCTCGTTTCTAAATGCTCTGCAATCAAATTTTCTGAATCAATTTCCTCTTACAACAGCCAATTCCCTATTGCAGAAGGTGGTCTTTTTATTCAGCTGCTACTTTGCTGGTGTCTACAATTAAATTGCAGCACATTGGTATGAACTGTCATTACTGTAAATTGCAGCAACTGCTAGTAATTAAAGCGCTACATTAAAAGCACATCTTTAGTGACCTTTAGAGATTATTACAAGTAATGTAAATGTATTTACATATGTATAATAATGATGCACTCTTAAATCTTGGTATGTTTGCAAAATTGGTTTTTATTTCAATCCCATTTGAAATAAAAGAGAAAAAAAAACTAACTGTAAAATGGAAAATACACTAAAGCCTGTATTTATTTGAACATTTTTGTGTGCTCACAGATGTAATTAGACACAAAGAAGAATAAAAGAAAAAATGCTATTATATCCAAGCACGCAAATTTATTATAATGCGTATTACCATGTGATGGGATAATGTGATGGCTTTCTTTTTTTTAGGCTTTTCCCCCTTTATTTTCATCTGTTGATCTGGCCAGAAGGTCTGTTATTTTTCAGTTCTTTTAACAGACCAAGCTGTCCAAGAAAATGAGCAGTTAGAGGGTTGAGACAAACCATTTCACACTGACAGGTGTGCTTATAATGATCCGTTTTTATCTCAAAAGAAAACAAAGTTTTTGCTGTAACTGCTTAAAAAATATTAGCTGGAGATTGGCTTTAGTTTGTTAGTTAAGTCTATCCGTCTATCTAAATAGTGCTAGTGCATCTATCACTACCCTCTTTCCAGACCAACAATACAGCTGTCCAAAGATGTTTCCGTTGCTACTCCATTCAGAGTAGAGACACCCTAAGGCCTCTTTCACACGGGCGCTCCGTATGTGCGTATATCACCCCATCCGTTTGCTGGTGATATACGGACATAATGCATGTCAATGGGATTGCGGATGTCAGCGGATGACCATCCGCTGACATCCGATTTGCGTCCTTTCAGTTCTGTTCCGTTTTTTGGAACGGAACGGAACAGAACCCTATTTTTCTTCCGTTTAAAAAACGGAAAGGACGCAAAAACGTATGTCAACGGTGTCATCCGCTGACATCCGCAATCCCATAGACATACATTATGTCCGTATATCATCCGCAAACGGATGGGATGATATGCGGACATACGGACCGGATGACACTTGTGTCCGTAAAAAAAGTGCCGGAGCGGATCGAAATACGGTCCGCTCTGTGTGAAAGAGGCCTAAGACAGTGAGTGTGTTAATGGCTGAATATCCAGAAGAAAAAAAAGAAAAGAATGCCCAAGAAAAGAAAACTAATGGAGCCACCACATTTAGGGATTCATTAGATGCAATAAATACATTTTTTTGAGGGGAGGAGGGTTAACACCAATTTAATATTTATTTAATTGTAATTGAAATCAGCCTACCAAAACCTGCCATTATTTTAATTGTTTCATTTAAATCAGTCAGTGATTTAGTCCACCAGCATCCACTCTAAAGAAATCATGTCTGAAACTGAAAGCAGGGCTGGCCCAAGACATTGTGCTGCCTGGGTCCAAAAATTAAACTCTTCCCCCCTCCCCACCCCCCCCCCAAAAAAAAAAAAAAAACTCACGCCTAACAAAAGGCCCCACATCCATTATTTTATATAAATATAAAATGTAGAAAATATTATATATACTGTTATCTTCTTCCATAACTCAGCACCAGACTGGTGCACCAAACACGCACTGTCTGTCCTCAGTCCTCCTGTCACTCCTGTGTCTGACACGCCCATCACCCCAGAAGATCCATCCTGCCCTGCATGACATGTCTGACGTCATTGCGCAAACCACGATCACGTGAGGGAAGTTCCTCGGTGGAGGTGCTCTGCCTCCTCATAGTCATCAGTTTGCACTATGGGCGGCAGTATGGGATGAGGAAATGCCACCCGTAATGCGCTGCAAACTAATGACACACAAAACTGCTGGAAAAAAAATCTTGGGAGTCAATTTTCTGCCCCTCTCCAAGTTCTTCCTTGGTCCAATGGACCCAGTGGGATCCATGGTAGTGCCAGCCCTGACTGAAAGTGGAATTATTTGGACTTGTTTTGGATGAATTGGCTTGACCTCTCTGCACTTCTCCTTCAATAAGATATATAAAAAAAAAATAGTGATGTGTGGATATTTACCTTTTAAATAAAATGTAGTGCTAAAAATAATTAAATGTTTTAGTCCCCGTTCACACTAAGGCGACCTGTGAGGCGACCTGGTCGCCTCACAGGTCGCCGTAGGTCGCCTTCCATAGGGAAGCTGTGGACCCGTTCTAATAGGAGCGACACAAGTCGCTCCGACTTAGAAAAAGGGTCGGGAGCTTCTTTGGGGCGACCCGGAGGCGACCGCCATAGACTTCAATGTTATGAAGTCCGTGGCGGCTGCTCCGAGGTCGCAGCGCGCTGCTCGCACCGCGACCTCGGAGGTCGCCCCCCCCAAGTCGGATCGCCCCTATGTGAACGGGGCCCTAGTCAGAAAAGAATGAAATATTACATATAAATATTCAATATTTTTTCTCGTCAGTAGGTGGACCTCTAGTCTCCTTTTCATATGTTTAACCAGATAGTCTTAGCTGCTTTTCTGGATAACTATGTTTTTTTTTCAGAGCTCACTAGTACAAATACACTCACCTGAATGTAGATAAAGATTTTATATATATATATATATATATAGTAAAAAAATATAAATGCACCAATTTAATTACTTATGAACTGAAAAATCCAAAATTGACCCAAATCTGTTATAGTTTGCCTTTAGGGAAATGAGATCTGGGTGCCTATTTTACTGTGGATCTTTAATTAGACTGATAAAGCAGGGAAACTTTAGTTTTAAAGGCCCATTAAATGTCATATTAAAGAGCAAGGAACAGCTTATACATAACAGTTGTTTAAAAATGCTTCAAGAGCTTTTCAGACCTAAAATATCTGAGACATTTTATTGTCAAAATTTTATTTCTGCCAAGTCATCCTATCCTAAAGACAATGTGGTCAGTCTCCTCTAAAAGGCTAACAAAACAAAACTGGTTACTGTTTGCAACACAAGATGTAAAAGATTGCTTACATCAAGATAACCCAAGCGGGATGACTTTTAATATGCTAAATTGTATATCATGAACAATTTCCATTTACTTAAATAAAATACTAATTTCACCTTTTTAAGCCCTTTGTCGAATCTCAGTGCATTCCAGTTCCGATCATCTACCCTCAGCATAAAATTCATCAATTGCTGATGTTTTCTGATAATGACAATAGTTGAACATGCCTGTGCAATGTGTCCCAACACAGCTGCTTGTAGCGTTTAGGCCCATTTCACACTTGTGCAACTTGTCATGCAACTTTGGACCTCAGAGTTGAATAACATGTCATTCCCCCCATGTTTTCCAATGATACCCATTCATATATGTGCAACTTTAAAGTTGCAGCAACTTCAAAGTAGTTCATGTACTACTTTGGTTTAACTTTTGTGCAAATTGAGGGCTATAGACTTCAATGTTAACCCTCAGAAGTTGCATTAAAGTTATTCCTGAATGTTATACAATGCAACTTGTGTGCAACAATTGTCCATTAAAACTGGTCAAAGCCAAAGTCGTATCCCCATCTTAAGTAGCTTCAAAGTTGCATCAAAGTTGCACTCCAAAGTCGGCGCAGCTTTGGAGTCATACAAGTGTAAAGGGGGCCTTATCAGAAGAGCTTATAATGGCTAGAATCAAACTGGGAAACATGGAAAGAAGTTATCAGTCTATAAAGGACTGCTCAACACCAGGACCTTCATGGTAGGATCATCAGGTATTATTTTAACAAAAGCTGCAGATTTTAAAAATATTGAAAATTACTTATGAAATTCCTTTCACATGATAAAGCTATATAGATTAAAGCTAAATGAGATTTACTTGACTAGGTTTACCTACATTTTATTTGAAATAATTTAGCAGATCTACTGTATATAAAGGTTTATCAGATTTAGGTTTTTTTACACTTATACAAAGATGGACCGAGATCAGCAAGCAGCAATGGAACGTAAAGAACACCAATCCACCTTAGAATATGAAAATAGATTTTGCTAAGCCTTTTGAAGCAAATTAAAATTAGTTGGTAGTACTTCTACCAATCCAGTAATGTTGAAAGTATGTAGACTGTGGGGTTTACTGATGTATAACTGCTGTGCAGATTATATAGGTTTGCTGCAACTACCAGATTGCCGCTCTAGGCTTAGATTTTTTTTTTTTTTTACTAATATTATTATAATTATTATTATTATTCAGGATTTATTTAGTGTGGCACAGTGCTGTACAATATAAAGGGAGACAGCACAGTTACAATGCAATATATAAGGCCCTGGCTTATTACAATTTCATAGGGGGGGGCAAGTGGTACAAAAGGTAATAACTGTGAGGGATGAGCTTGAAGGCGGGCCTTTACACACCCAATGGGGGAACCACAAGCAGCCCTCACTAATACCTCTATCTACAGGCAGGGACGCCATGCATGCATTCTTTGATACGCCATGCATGCACCCCCTTTAGTGACTTAGTTAATTTAGCAGATGGACATTCCTATACAAAATCCACTGGTGCTACCTATTGCCCCATGAGGTAGTCATACCTTGGCAGGTGAGTAAGTCTATTAGCCCAGTCAGCAGCACAGTCCATATCGCTTGGAACCCCTGCTGAACTCCCACAAGGGGTAGTAAAACAGCAAAATAGTGACTACATCACCAGCAGCACTCTTTTTCTTCCCATGTGAAATCAACCAGCACGAGCCCCTAACATAGAGCCCTTTTATATGCTTTGTCCATCATAGGGTGGTACTATTCATAGGAGCCCTGGAAAACCTGGCTAGCAGAGTTTACCCTTGTCTGCCAAACAGCAACACTTCTGTTAGGCAACATTAACTAAACAGTGCAGTTCACACAGTAGAAAATACATTTAACCCAGAAAATGTGCACAACCAACACTGCAATATCTCTGTAAGCACATGCTTATAAGCTGATGGAAAAAGTAAAAGAAGTCCCGGAGAAGAGAATGGGAGGAAGAGAGCAGGAGGTCTTGGAAGTGGAGAAGATGGTTTGGGTGTTATATTGGGACAAGATTAGTGATGTAGCTCGGGGCAGAGTTGTAAATGGCTTTGTATGTTGTTTTTAGTATTTTGAATTTTTTTCATTGGACAATTGGAAACCAGTACAGGCATTGGCAGATAGGGATGGCAGACACTGAGAGGTTGATAAGATGGATGCGTCTGGCAGCATCATTTTTGATTGACTAAACAGGGCGGGGGGGGGGGGGTAGCCTTTGTAGAGATAGACCTATGATAAGGGAGTTGCGATAGTCAAGGCAAGAGATGACAAGGGAATGAATAAGTAGCTTGTTGGTATATTGTTTAAAAAGGAGCGTATTTTAGAGATGTTATGGAGTTAACCACTTAAGCGGCGGAAGATTTTACCCCCTTCCTGACCAGGGCCTATTTTGCCATTCTGCACTGCGTGATTTTAACGGACAATTGCGCGGTCGTGCGACGCTGTACCCAAATGAAATTGACGTCCTTTTTTTCCCACAAACAGAGCTTTCGTTTGGTGGTATTTGATCACCTGTGCGATTTTTTTATCATGCGCTATAAACAAAAAAAGAGCGACAATTTTGCAAAAATAACTATTTTTCACATTTTTTTATATGAAATTCCCCAAAAAATGTAAAAAATCAAAATTTTTTAACATTTTAGGCCAATTTGTTTTCTGCTACATATGTTTGGTAAAAAAAAATCGCAAAAAGCGTATTTTGATTGGTTTGCGCAAAAGTTATTGCGTTTACTAACTAAGGGAAAGATTTAAGTCATTTTTGTTGGTTTTTTTTTAACGAGTAATGGCGGCGATCTGCCATTTTTTTTGCGGGACTGCAACATTGCGGCGGACAGATCGGACCCTTGACTGACATTTTTTACACTTTTGGGGGTACCAGTGACATTACTACAGTAATCAGTGCTGTACATATGCACTGTTACTGTAAAAATTACATTGGCAGGGAAGGGGTTAACTTTATTTGAGAAGGAGGGGTTAAGTGTGTCCCTAGGGGCATGCTTCTAACTGTGATTGGATGTGGCTTTTCATGTAACAGCAGAGATCTACGGTCCTACATAGCAGGACCGTATGATTTCTGCTGTTACACAAGGGAGAATGACAGGCGGCTTTGTTTACATTAGCTGCCTGCCTTTCTCCCGGTGTAACCGACGATCGCGAGTGAGCGGTGGACATCGGGTCCGCCGCTCACACACGCGTGGGGGTCCGTGAGCGAGCGGGAGCGCGCCTCCGGCGGAGAGCGCTCGCTCCCTAGAGCCTCACAGGCTAGCACGTCGCTTTGCCTGTGAGGGGCTGACCGCCGCAGTAAATATACTGTGGGCGGTCGGCAAGTGGTTAAAGGCTAAAAAATGTGTTCGATTGGATTTTGGGGCTGAAAGTACAGGTAAGAGTCTAAGATTACACCTAATACCCTGGCATGAGAGGAGGAACCGAAAGTTGTATTATTGATCTTGATGGAAAATCCAGAAAGGAGGGCACAGGTGGGGGGTTATGGGAGAATATTATGATCTCAGTTTTAGAAAGATTTAGTTTGAGGAAGTGGTGTGACATCCATGCTGATATGCATAATTACATATGCTTTTAAAATATAGCAAATATTACCAGGGTTATTTGAAACACAATTAAAACAATATAAATATTGCAAACTAAAAAATATTTTTTCTTACATTTTTTACTTGTGAAGTACATTTTTACTTTTTTTACAGTGTACAGTAATACAGAATTGTAATATATATTTTACTGTAATTTTGTTTTTACTGTGATACTTGAAAAGCTGTCATTTAGCTGCTTTTATCTCTCAGAACTTATTCTTAATTCCATGGTGTAAAATTAATAAAACAAAATACCATCATTACTAAAAAGTATAATCCTGCTACTACTTCATCCGCCTCTCCAGACTGTGACCTTATTGGCTACATTACCACAGGACAATTCCCTCTAATTGTCAAAAGAGAATCCTTTGAAAAGTTCACTAATATGCACTGATGGGTTCTTGTCTATTTATCAACTTTGCTTCATAGTCATTGTTAGTGTATTGAGAGCCAAAGAAAAGAAGATTAATTACCATTCACTGAGTCAGAATAGGCTATGTATTAATTTGAATCTGTGCTTCCACGAACTGTACTAGTCTAATTTTGTGAATAGAGTCAAATGTTTCACAAGTCATTATCTTCTATTATATGAGGTTAATATGTGTCATTATCATTAACTTTTATTACTTAAGTTCACACAAGGTCACCTATTGACTTAAATCACACAAACAACTAAAAAATGCTTTAAGCTCAGGGAAACCCTTGTACAGGCTTTACAGGTTCTGTATAAGATAAATGATAATAAAGTTGCATTAAAGCTATTCTAAAATTATATTTTTTTAAAGAAGAACTTTAGAAAGTCTACATAGATAGAGTACTGTGAGGCAATGGTATTGATCATTTATACCATAGATAAAATTTGATCCTGCCAGTTTTGCACATCCACAACAGACTTTTGGCAACCACCAGCAACTACTACTGAGTGATGCAATTCCTTTTTTCTAAATATAGTTGTCATAGGAAGGGTTAATTAAAGGGACATGAAAGAGTAATGGCATACAGTATGTATCTCAAGGACTCTCTAGCCCAGAACTGAAACCCCAAATGTGTAACAGGAACAGAACTAACCCCAGAGGTGCTGATGAAGCTAATCTGGCATCAGTATTCACACCTTCTACCTCCTTTCATTTTTATAAGTTGGCCTTAGAGTACGTAAATTGAGATCCTAATTGGTTTTGGATATATTGTGGTCTTTCAATGTTGAATGGTAGGTAGTTTGATTTTACTGCTCCACAAATGGACTCTGAAACATGGTAGCTAAAAATGGCACTGAACGAACACATTTACTTTAATGTAAACTGCAATTAATGTAATTTCTACTAAATATTGCTTGTAAGTCAACCTTATACCTGTTTTTTTCCTTCATAATTCATTTTTATGCTGTAAGCATCACACAAATATGTGTCTTGAATCATTGTTTGTTACATTGATGCTCTAATTCAGTGAGATTTCAATGTATCTAGCAACATTCATTTAAAAATCATATGTCTTTGTTTGTAGTTTTGTCTATGTTTATTATATTATTTTTATGGCATGCCTTATAAATGTATTTCTTACATTATCAGTCACTCACTTTACAAGTTGTACTGTAACGCTGCAGCTATTTGTGCTTTTAATTCAGTGTTTTTTTTTTTCTATAATTATATTTTAATGATAAATTATTGATTAGTAAATTGCATTGTACAAAAGGAGTTACAAACAGAAACATGGTGAACTGAGATACAAAATGGCCTTGAATGGTAAAAGTAGAGGGAAATACAATTTTAAAATGGTTTTTATGAACTATACAGTAATATATTTTTTTCCTTATACAATTATAAACAAATTTTTATATAAAAAGTAATAATTCAGGGCCTTTTTTTATTTCTTACTTACATTCTTATTTCCATTATACATGCTATTGTTATATGTCCAATCCATGCCAACTTTAATTTTATGCTTTTATGCTTGTTATGGCGGAATTTCACTGAATCAACATTGTCTATTTTTAATCCTTATGCTGCTAGCATTAGTAAATAGATACGAAAGTATATTGCATTTGCTTGTTTTAAATTTACTTTATTTTTTAAATTACAGTAAAACCTTAGATTACGAGCATAATTCTTTCCAGAAACATGCTTGTAATCCAAAGCACTCATATATCAAAGCAAATTTCCCCAGAAGAAATAATGGAAACTCAGATGATTCGTTCCACAACCATTTATTCATTCTGTGTATAATCCATATAAAAAGATTATAGCAATGTGATAGATTGTGTAACCATAAAATGTCCATCCTCAAATGGCATCCTCCACAAGGGAATTAGAAGCAAAATCCAGCAGGAACGACAATGTATAAAAGCGGAGAGACGCCCCTAAGTGTAGCAATATGGTTACATTTAATTAAGGTTCAAAATTTAGCATCTCACATGGCTGACGATTAAAACAGGCATATCTAAGAATGCAGGCATCCAGGGTAAAACTGTTCACATAGACCATCCTCATCACCACTGGCTTTCACCGTGGTCAGTCTGTAGTAATGACTGCAAAGACTACCCTGCAGTAGAGGGATCTGAAAGCGAGGCTTGAAGCACTCGTGGATCACAGTGTGGAAGGGATGACGTTGATGGCAGTGCGGAGGACATTCTATGTGGACAGCTTTACCCTGGATGCCTACATACTTAGATGTGCCTGTTTTAATCATCAACCACATGAGTTGCTAAATGTTGTACCTTCATTAAATGTAATCATATTGCTACACTTAGAGGCTCCTCTCTTCTTCGTTATACCCAGTTGTGACATGATGCTGCCTGTATATCAAGACATCGCTTGTTTATCAAGTTAAAAATCATAAAAAAAAATTTGCTTGTCTTACAAAATGCTCTCAATCCAAGGTTTTACTGTACTTTAGTTACTTCCTGGTTTCCATGCCGTTTGAGTGGAGACATTTGACTTTGGAGGAGTTCAAACTGTTTATGGGCCTCACCATAAACATGGGGCTTACAAAAAAAAATGAAGGACATGCCTACTTGTCCATTAACCCCATCCACCACATGCCCATTTATTCTGCTGTAATGTCCAGGTCCCGATATGAGATGATTATGGACTTCCTTCACTTCAGCGACAACAGCCATTGCCCTACCCAAAATCATCCAAATTATGTAAAATTCATACATTTTTTCCCTAAAGATTTGCAGAACTTTATGTCCCTGATCAGAATATATGTGTGGATGAGCTCCTGGTACACTTTACAGGCTGGCTAGGAATAAAACAATATATTCCTGGCAAAAGGGCCAAATGTAGGGTCAACTTTTACAAGCTATGTGAAATTTCAAAAACCTACACCTTGCAAAAACTCTGGCCTGCGGCACCACCAGAAAGAACAGTCTTTAGTAAACAAAAAAATGCAAAGGGGAAAAAAGCAACTTTGAGAAGCAACGAAGTGCGGGCCTTGAGGTGGAAGGATAGCAGGAATGTATACTTGATATCCACCATCCACAAAGACACCACAGTTGAACTTCACAGAAGACGGGGTCCCATTGAAAAGCCAACATGCGTCCAAGAATATAATCTTTAAAAAAGGAGGGGGGCGGTGTATTTCAATGACCAAATGCTTTAGCCCTTTTTGGCATCAAGGAGGTCCCATTTTTGGTACAAGAAAGTAGCAATTATCTAAATAATTTGGCCATTTATAATGCATATATCATCTACACCAAATCCATGGAAAGCCCACCCCCTTCCTAAAATTAATCAAAGAAATTGTAACATCCCTGATCTTTCAACAAAGGCCCCCCCCCCCCCCCCCCCAGATAACCTTAGCTCTGATGGTGTTAGCCGACTGCACGAGTGCCACTTCCTGGACAACATTCCACCATCTGAAGCAGGCCGAAGACGCCAAAAAAGATGTTGCAAATTCAGTCAAAAAGGATCTCGAAGAGATACCAGCTACCATTGTCCCCAGTGTCCCTTTCAACCCGGCCTATGCATTGGAGAATGCTTCTTACTTTATCACACATCCTTAAAATAGTAGCCCATTTTTTTAACATTTTCCCCATTTTCATCATCTGTGCTGACCATTTTCCATGCTTCTTCAAATAACCATGCCACTGCCTTCCACATAAACTGACCCTGGCCTGTTTTTAGACTTTACTTCTGCATACCATTTGAACTGCTTCCACGTGAATTGACCCTGGCCTGTTTTATTGACTACACTATTGCCTACTGCTTTGACTGCTTCCACCTGAACTGACCCTGGCTTGTTTTATCAACTACACTTCTGCTCAACGCTTGGATTGCTTGCACGTGAACTGACCCTGGCCTGTTGTATCAACTATGCTGTTGCCTACCGCTTGGACTGATCTGTTGCCCTGCTACTGTTGTACATAGCGGTCCCACTTACAGGTCTACTCCCCTTCCCCAACCTGTGACTGAGCATTGTAAGGAGAAGCAGTACATAGATAAGCTCATCTATTTGTCACTCACCTTTCTCATTCTATCAGCATGGGTCCTTGCAATGCAGCACACCTGACTGGCTCCTTGTGCTACTTCTCCCTTCCCTGTTTGATATTTACTGTACAGACTGTATAGGAACTACAAGGCACTGATACCAGATTAAATCCAAGTACTTAGCTTGCATTTTAAAAAAAATCCAATAAATGCGCTATTAACCACTTCAATACCAGTAAGGTTGCCAATCTCCCGCTGCATTTTTACCTGACAAAACATGGACAATTTACTGATGAAGCACATTTATTTTTTACTGACAACCTGAAAAATGAAAGAACTATTGAAAAATAACACAATCAATATTTAAACAGTATTAACATGATAGGTAAACACTAACAATACCCATAACAAGTAATTTAGCTGATTTACACTTAAAAAGTCAACACAGCATGACAAATTATCAGCCCTTTATATTTACTGACAGTAGTAAAAAATCACTGTCTGTAAATGTACTGATGGTTGGCAACCCTGAATACAAGGCACTTTTACCTCCTTCCTGCCCAGGCCAATTTTCAACTTTCATTGCTGTCACACTTTGAATGACAATTGCAGGGTCATGCAACACTGTACCCATAAGACATTTTTATAAAAAAAATTCACACAAATAGAGGTTTCTTTAATCACCACTAGGTTTTTTTCATTTTTTACTAGATAAACAAAAAACATAGAATTTTTTTTAGAAAAAATGCATTTTTCTTCATTGTTGATATAAAATTTTGCAAATAGATCATTTTTCTTTATACATTTAGGTCAACATTTAGGCTACATTTCTTTGGTGAAAAAAACTCAAATCAGTGTATATTATTTAGTTTGTAGAAAAGTACACAAACTATGGTATATATATATATATATATATATGAAAATTGATCAATCCTGATGTACTGACATTGCATTTCTTAAGGCCCGAAAATGTCAGAACAGTACAAATACCCCAAATGAACCCTTTTTGGAATATAGACAGTAGAATGTCATGCAAGAGGTGCTTTCTGAACAACACTGCTCCTGCCCAGTCATCATATTACTATAGGCCAGGTGGGAAGGTAAATACAGAGATGCATTAATTTGTGAACCTTTATTTCAACTTTAAAAAGGTAAGAAAAGATAGTGTCCCTTACAAACAGTCCTTTAGTTTTTTGTACTTATTCTTTTTCTGATATAAATGTTTTCAAAGAAATCACTTCTAGAAGTTGAAGTATGATATATCAAATCTTGCTCCTAACTCCAAAGTAAAAAAAAAAGAAGGGGAAAATATAAAACCATAGAAGAATATTGCAAATTTATGCATGAAAGGGCTAAATTTATGGGTATTATTAACAACTCTCCATAAGAATATAGAGATTTTGATAACAAGACAAATGGAAGAGAAGAGTATTTGAAAAATATATCTATACAAAATAATAAAGAAACAGTTACACAGCTGTACATCAATGACATAAATGACTTGCCCAAAGTGAAGCTTTATCATCCTTGTAATAATAAGTGTTCCTCAATGCTCTGATATCCTCTCTGCTGTCAGACTGAGAAACAAAATAAGACATTTCAGAAACCTGTATTTTTGTTATATCATCTGGAAGAAAATGAGAGAAGGAAAAACAAAGTACATGCTAGTTAAAAATGCAGATTAACCAGTTGCCGACCACCCGCCGCAGTTTTACTGCGGCAAGGTGGCTCGGCTGCGCGAACCAATGATGTTCGCGCCGTGCCCGCGATGTTCTGATTCGGTTCAGAACCAATCAGTCATCAGGTCCAGGCCAATGATTTTTGGCCTAGACTTAGTGATCAGTTCTGGCCAATTGCAGAATGTCTTGTACCTGTGTAATGTAAATACAGGCATAGGAAATTATGCAATCTTCTCTCCTGGAGCCCTTTTTGGTTTTAGCGTGAGAAGAGAGAAAATCAACTGTGAGTACACAAGCACTACACTGACATCAGTACACACAGGCACACATTTAACCCCCTGATCACGCCCCAGTTATCCCTTTCACTCCCTTTCACACTGTACACTATATACAGTATACAGATAATTTACTGATCACTGTATTAGTGTTACTTGTTACTTCAGTTAGTGTGAGAGACAGTTGGTAGTTAGAGGTAGTGCCAGATAGATTTAGGGTACCCACCATATATCCGCTAATAAAGATTTAACCCCCTGATCACCCCCAGTTAACCCTTTCATTGCCCGGTCACAGTGTCACTATTATAGTGTACAGATCTTTTTTCTGATCGCTGTATTAGTGTCACAGGTGATATCAGTTAGCATTAACGTTATTTAGCATCAATACAGGATAGCATCAGATTTCCCGCCGCATATTTAGTAATACATTTTTACCCTTTGATTGCCAGTGACACACACACACACACTAAACACCTCCATTACTAGTATAGTGTCTGAACAGATCAATATCTTTGATCTGATTAGAAATATACTAGCATTCTCAATAGTTTAGTATAGTGTTCCCAAATTGCAGCTTTGGCAGGATCAGCTCTGACACCTGTCAGCACCTCCGTTTAGCCCCTCCACCCCCCCCCCCCCAAGATGTGCAGAATCAGTAGATTACTGTCACTTCCAATACACAGCACACTAAACCACAGTGTTAGCAGAGTCAGGCCTGATCTCTGCTAGCACTAGCAGTTCCAATTTTTGGTAGCGGTTCAAACAGTCCTTGACAACCAGGTGCCTTTTTACCTGTGAGTCCCACTAGGTACCTATAAATTTATTGGCCAAGATGTCCAAACAGAGGTACACTCGTGAAGAGGCCTACACGATGCTAAGCATGACTGATAAGAGCGATGGGGAAGCCTCACTGTCAGAATCAGGCTAATTTTTCGAACCTGTAGACAGCAACTGCACCCCGACAGATAGCTCTGATGGCGGAGTAGTGGTCCCTGCTAAGGTCAGGTGTACCCGACCCCATTATTCTGTTGCTGAGGTGCAACAGTCGCAGGGTTCTTGTAGGCAGCAGAATGTCAGTACTATTGCTCAACCTTCTGGTGAGCTGGCAAGCACCAGAGGCCTTGTACATCCTGGTCATAGGCAAACCAGCACTGCAGTAACACTTGGTGACGTGACGAGTCCCAGAAGTGCAGTTCAAGCTGGTGCGGTGGCTAGCACAAGTAGTGTCCCGCAGCCACCAATAATTAGACAGACCCGTAGAGCCCATGGTGTCCTTCCTGATGTGCTTGCAAATCCTGATAGGGAGCCCACCACTTCTGCAGCGATTCACTGGCCAACCTGGAATTCGGGTGGAAACAGCCGATTTTAGTCCCCTTGGTTTTTATGAGCTGTTTTTCACGGAAGATCTTTACAGATCTATTGTGGACCAAAGCAATATATATGCTGATCTTTTTATCACTGCAAATCCAAATTTGACCCTTGCCAGAGAATTTGCATGGAAGAGTATCACTGTTTCTGAATTGAAAACCTTTCTGTGCCTATCCCCCATCATGGGCATTACTAAAAAGAGTGAGTTGCGGTCGTATTGGTCCGATGACCTAATTCGTCATATGCCCGTGTTCTCTGCTGCCATTGCCAGGACTAGGTATGAGCAAATCTTTTGGTTCATGCACTTTAGTGACAATGCACTCTGTCATCTAGGGGGTGACCCTGGATATGATTGGCTCCACAAAATTCGGCCCCTCGTAAATCACTTCAACCAGAAGTTTGCAGCCTTGTACACACCCCAACAAGCTGTCTGCCTTGATGAGTCCTTGATTCAATTTTCTGCCTGCCTTACTTTCAAACAGTTTCTCCCCAGCAAGCTTGCCAGATATGGGGTCAAGATGTGTAAGCTCTGTGACAGGGCAACAGGATATACATGTAGCTTCTGGATTTACAAGGGAAAAGATACCAATGTGGTGCCCCCAACTGCCCAGGACTACATGGGGAGCAGTGGCAAGATTGTCTGGGACTTGGTGTCACCCTTATTTGGAAAGGGGCACTATTTATACGTGGACATTTTTTACACAAGCTTTTAAGTCACCTTTTTGATTTTGGAATTGGTGCATGTGGCACCATGCGACCTAATTGCGGGGGCTTCCCCCAACGGCTTGTAGATTCCAAACAGTGATGTGGAGGGATACACAGAATGTTTTCATTCTGTCCTCCATTCATGCAGATATGACAATCCAAATTGCAACGGCGACTGGTGTTGTTGAAAAACCCCTCTGTGTCCACAAATACAACCTTACCATGGGAGGGGTGGACTTCAATGACCACATGATGGCGCCATACTTAATTGCCCGTAAGGCCAGACGCTGGTACAAAAAAGTGTCTGTATACTTATTCCAATTGGCTCTGCTGAATGCTTATGTGCTATAAAAAGCGTCAGGACGAAGTGGATCCATCCTCAAACTCCAGGAAAAGATCATCACAGCCTTTCTGTATCCAGAAGGTGCTGTGGTCCAAGTTCACAATCCAGATGCAGTGAGCCGGCAGCATGAGAGGCATTTTCCAGATGTCCTTTCTAGTACCCCTACCCAAAGAGCACCTCAAAAAAGATGTAGAAAGCGCGGATATAGGCGTGATACCCGCTTTTTTTGTCCCACCTGTTCTGGTCAACCTGGTCTCTGCATTGGGGACTGTTTCCGTTGCTACCACACACTGGTAGAGTATTAGTACAGGGTATAGCACGGCAAAGTCTAGGGTATACTTTCACACAGAGTCTTGAAAGAGGTTGGCTATCGCATTTTGAGAGACCCTAGCCTGGAACACTTTTTTTAACAGTTGCAAAAAAAGAGTAAAAAAATTAATTAATTAAAAAAAAAAAAATTAAAATAAAAAAGCCTAAAATATTTGTCGTTTTATTGAGTTAATTTTCTGGTCTTACTCTACTTTTCTACTTTTTCTACTTTTACTGTATCTTGTATTATACTGTTATACTGTGATGTTTTATTGTTACTGTTTTTCATTGTTAACTATAGTTTTCTTTGCAGATACCTCCATTATACTGTTTTACTGCACTGTATATTATTATATTATAATGTTTTATTGTTACTGTGTTTTATTGTTAACCATTGTTTGCTTTGCAGGTACGCCCATCAGCTGCAGCACTGATTTGTTTATTCTGACAGCAACAGCGTTTGATCTCAGCATATACATCAATCAATGATTGCAGCGCTGTAGTAGGTTATTTCACCACCGCAGTTAAAAAAAAAAAGAATATATGGTGAAGCATAGGGGATGGGGTGGACACAGAGAGCGGATCTCAGCTATGCTTTGCCATATATGTTTTAACACTTTTTTTGGCAGAGATTTCTTCATCCACATCGATCAATACTAATGGAGGAATCTGCTATGTTTCTTTGCCCATATGCCCATCATTAGAAGTGGGTAGATGCTGGGAGGTCTAATGGTGGGCATACTACACACTTTCTTAAATCGTTTTTTTACAGAAAGCGGTTGGCTTTCATGTAAAAGGAATCCTAGCAGATAATTAGCCACAAGACTGCTTTTACAAGAAGTGAAAGGGGACTCCCCTTACCGCCGCATTCCACGGTTTTCTCGAGCTCTCCTGTACCACCAGGTAACCCGAGACTACAGACAGTGGTTCCGTCAGCTGACCATAGAGTTGATTGGAGACCAGAATGGCTCACCGGAAGCACCGGAACACACCGGAAGCTATGAGCATTTCATGACTTCGGTTTCCCCTGATATAAACAGCGCCATTTTGAAATTGGGAAAGCATCTTATCACACCAATTATGGTGTGGTCAACTGCTTTAAGGGCAAAGAAGAGATCTAATAGACCACAATTTTTATTAGAGTACCTGTCACTACTTATTGCTATCATAGGGGACATTTTAATTCCTTGTGATCACAAAAAAATATATAAAAAAAATAAAAATGAAAAACAAAATGAAAGGGAAGGTGTCAAAAAATAGAAATAAAGAAGCAAGATAATAATAATAATAATAATAAAAAAAATCAAGCAACCCTGTCCCCCCCGTGTTTGCACGCAAAGGTGAACGTAAGCGTCGGTCTGGTGTAATATGTACATTCACCGCTATGAACATTATTCCAGCTGAGGTTCAGGTTGTCTGTTTTCCATGGGGTCATGGCTATGCAAGATCTGACAGCAGTGGGGCAACTAAATGGGCTCAGCCTGCCACTCCTACAAGTGCCATTTAGTATCGCCTTATTGATGTTTTACGTTTTAATCAATAAACTGGTTTAACTTGGATTTTCCTGGTGTGGAGCCTTACTCAGGATACCCCTACTTGAACTTGTATTATTATTCAAAACAATACAATTTTATTTGTTACTTCACAAAATAGCCTCAACCAGAATCGCTCCCTACTTTTCCAGTTGTTACACAGATCAGACTCTAACCCCAGGAATTTTCAAAGGAGCAGCTGAGGTACTAACACAGGCATCCCACATATTGGATCATACTGGGCACCGTGTTTCTCTTTTCTTGTTGTTTCTAATATGTGGAATGACACTCCAAATACATTCTGTTGCTTCTCCTGAGTACAGAGATGCCACATGTGTGATACTTTTTGGGAGCCTAACTGTGTACAGAATCCCGAAAACCAATCATCGCCAGGTTTTCTAAGGGCGTAAATTGTTTATTTTACTTCCTCACTACCTATCACAGTTTCCGAGGCCCTGAAATGTTAAGAAAGCACAAGCCCCCCCCCCCCCCCAAATAACCCCATTTTGGAAAGTAAACACTCAAAGCTATTTGCTGAGAGGCATGTTGAGTTCATATTTTGCCACAGGTTTCGGGACAATGACAAAAATTATTTTTCCTTTTTTATGTTTTTTTGGGTTTTTTTTACACAAAGTTGTCACTTAAATGATATATTGCTCAAACAGGCCATAATGCCATGTGTAAATTGTTGATTTCACTCCTAACTACCTATCACAGTTTCGGAGGCCATGAAATGCCAAGGTAGCACAAAACCCCCCCAAAATGACCCCTTTTCGGAAAGTAGACACCCCAAGGCATTTGCTAAGAGGCATGGTATTTCACAGCTCTCATTTGTTTTGGAAAATGGAAAAAGAAAAGGAAAAATTGTTTTTTCCTTCTTTCAATTTTCAAAACTTTGTGACAAAAAATGAGATCTGCAAAATACTGAAAATGCCTCTCAGCAAATAGCTTACTGTGTCTACTTTCCTGAAAAGGGGTCATTTGGGGGGGGGGGGGGGTGGCATTGTGCTGTCTTGATATTTCATGACCTCCAAAACTGTGATAGGTAGTGAGGAGTGAAATCAACAATTTACGCCCTTAGAAAACCTGAAGGCAGTGATTGGATTTTGGGGTCCTGTACGCGGCTAGACTGCCAAAAAGTCTCACGCATGGGGTATCTCTGTACTCATGCAAAGCATCAGAATGTATTTTGTGGTGTCATTTACCATAAAGCCATGGCATGTTTGAGCAATATATCATGTAAATGACAACTTTGTTTAAAAAAAAATAATTAATTTTCCCAAAACTTGTGGCAAAGTATAAAATATTTCATGGAATCAACATGCCTCTCAGCAAATAGCTTAGGGTGTCTACTTTCTGAAAAGGGGTAATTTGGGGGGGGGGGGGTTTATGCTATCTTGGCATGTCATGGTATCCGAAACTGTGATAGGTACTAAGGAGAGAAATCAACAATTTACGCCCTTAGAAAGCATGAAGGCAGTGATTGGTTTTCGGGGTCCTGTATGTCGCTAGACTGCCAAAAAGTCTCACACATGGGGTATCTCTGTACTCAGGAGAAGCAGTAGAATGTATTTTGGGGTGTCATTTCACATATACCCATGGCATGCGTGAGCCATATATAATTTCAATGACAACTTTGTGTAAAAATATATATATATTTTTTGTCATTTTTTTCAAACACCTGTGACAGATAAAATTAAATATTCAATGGGCTTAATATGCCTCTCAGGAAATTAGAGACAATTTTCTCTCTCTCTCTTTCATTCCTTGTAGTCCTCACCTCTGCCATGCCAATGTCTAAGTTATCTTGCAAGGAACACACTTTTTATTTTTGCAAAAGGAACAAGATGGTGTTTAGACCTAGGACTTGCTTTGCTTTCAAAGGTAGCTCCCAGTTTCCATTGCCATCCCTGCCTCAACAGAGAAGGGATGGCCTTATAATGTAAAAAATAAAAAGGGCTCCCTCACACTTGTGAATGGACCCTGTGTGCGATCAGCTGTGAAAACCCCAGCAAGGGTTCTTGTGATTAGATGTGAGTAGGCAGCCCCATTGACAGCAATGGAAGGCTGCAGGCTCTTGCAGCTAATCTCGCCCACTCACGTGTAATCGCTCAAGCAGCAATCACATTTAAGGGATCGCCCCATAATGCAGACTGCCTGCATTCAGGTCTGATCACTCGCTTGTGATCAAAGCATTACAGATTACATGTGATTTGGCATGATTACCTACGAGAGCCAGCAGTCTCCAATTGCTTTAAATGGGGCTGCCAACTCGCAGCTAATCGTATGAACTCTTGCTGGGGTTCTCGCAACATTTACTTTAGGTAGAGAACCTCTGCCCTTTAGGCCTTGCAGAGCTTGGCTTTTTATAAAGAGAAATACTGAAATGTAAAGGCAGCTATTCCAAATGGGGAAAATAGGGGGGTACTTTGCAGTACACAACTGTGCTGCACAAGTTTTCAGTGACTTGCAACACATAAAGGCCTGGGTAAGCAACTACTCCCAAAATAACTAGTGGCAGGGTGGCCAGCCTATGCCCTTTGGTTTTTCCCTGCCTGAAGATACTGTATGCCTATCATGAGGTACATACATACACCATTGTAGTAGACCCCCAAAAAAACATCCCCTTGTATTGCATAGAGGTGAGACTTCTACCTTGAAGCCTCTCAAAAACATTTCTTCATCCTCAGTGCCAGCACTCCAGCACACTCCTCTTCTTAATATCCCTTTTTTGCTTCTTGCTGCCTCATGGCATTCTACTTGCAGATAAAGGGCAGAAAATGTACCTTCTGTGCAAAATATTGGCTTTTCCACTGGGTCAAAGTAATCGTAGTTGAGTGAGAGAAAGAGGAGGAAAAGGGTGCACAATAGGCCAAAAAACATGGCTGCTGTGCACCCAAAAGGAGAAGGAAAAGCCTGCATTAGTCTATATGCACATCTGGGGGGGTAATTTGGAGGCTATACAGATGGCCGCTATGCAATCTTGAGGAATGAAGAGGAAATAGTTGCTTTAGGAGTCCACAGAAATGCTTTAAAAGGAAAGAGGAAGAGAGAATTGGCACATAAACATAAAGTGACTTACATATCCCCTTGGGGAGGAGAACTATGTGCATTCTCCTGCTGATTTGTCTCGCAAAGATGTTGTTCCTACTTATTTCTCTGCGGCAGAGTCATGTGTTTTCTCATTTATGTGGAATGAACATTGCTGTTTTTCCACAGCATGTACACTGCAGGCAGAGGCTATAGACCACAATGCGGCTGTCAGCAGTAGGTATGTTAAGGGAGATGTACAGCCAAAACTCGTTTGGCTGTACTTCTACTATGGATCACAGAAGTGCCATTCATTTTGCACTCCTGTGACCCATTTTCAGTAAAGAGCGGGCTGAAGCCCGGTCTCTGCTGATGTCACAGAAGTCAGTCCAGGCACTACGCCATCACGACAATGGAAGTCAGGATCCATCAGGTGCCTGAACTGACACCCGGCTCAGCCTCTCCAGTAAGTGAGGAAGGGGCAGAGCAGACAGCAGCTCTCTACTCAGGGAGCTGTAAGAACCGAGCGATCGACGATGTTCGATCGTTCGGTTCTCAGTGCTGAGGCGCCGGGGGACAGATGCAGCATCGAACCGATGCTCCATCCACCTAGGTAAGTATAATTGGAGAAAAAATAAAACTATATCTCATTAACAAAAAGCAGACACTGCAGAGCTCTATCTATTTGCTGCCTATTGTAGCTGTTACTTCCACCATTTAATTCAGGCATAATATTGCTAGATAAAAATATTATGTATGTGCAACAAAAAAAAAATAAGAACAAAAATGCCCTTTCTTTCAATCTGAAATGAATTAGATTGGAGTGCTGCTGTTGTATTTAAGTCAAGCTAAGTGTAATCTTAAAAAAATTACTTACACAAGGAAAATATGTAGTGCACACATTTTTTTTTTTTGCTGGTGCTGTCCAACAAAATTGTACTGTTCCATGACACCACAAACAGTTCAAAGGCATCTCCCAAGAGCAACTTATTCAGAACAACATACTCCCCCCCCCCCTGTTCCTTCCAAAATGGGATAGAGATCAATCCAGGACAACCCAACAAAATCATATTTTTCACTCCACTCACCATTCCTCGATCTCAAATAAAATTCAAGAATCAAGTTTTTGGACTGTGAACAGATGGTAGTCGCGCTGCTACATAAAGTCTACCATCAAGCCTCCAGCCTTTGCTGAAGATGTATATAACAGAGGGGACTCTTGTACTCTCCGATCTTCTGGTCCTATCCTAAAAAAATGACCTCTCTGGAGACAAATAAAGAAGATCTCACATAAATTAACCAATATTGATATTGGGTACAACCCAGTTGCCTTCTTGCTTCATTAGAGCCACTTGTCTAGAAAACATTATACATAACCTCTATGACACACTTGGTAAATGAAGGTAGGATGTGTGTTCCCTTACTCTGGAGACAGGAATTACCCTCTATCATTTAAGTATGGAAATTCAAAGTCACAGAGATCCACCATATGGAGGATCTGACATCGACATAATATCATCACAACAAACATTTCTGAAAAATCGTGGTATCATTAGACAGACTTTGTATTTTCTCAGGAATATAAAAATCTAATTATGGGCATCTAAACCACATGTTTTTCAGTCTGTATTGGTAAACCAGACATTGATTTGTTAAACTTTCTTCCACTAACCTGCTCTCCTCACCACCCCCCTGCTCTTCTCACCACCCTCTGCTCTCCCTACCCTAACCGTACTTACCTACTCCTTTCCTAATCCTTTCACCTTATTTTCTTCCCCCTCTTACTTTCCTTTCCTTGTTAACAAGCATATTCCTTTTCCATATCTGTCTAGCAAACTAATGTGATTGTCCATTGCAAGTGGAAAAAACCTAAAGTATTCAATTGAATACTTTTTTGTCTGGATTACACTGGAGTTTATTTACATGTCATACATTTTTGTATTGCCATTGCACCACACCTGGACATTTGTTATGATTACACATTAGTTGTAATTTGTCTTTATATGCAAAGTGATTTCATACAGAAACATAAAGAATTTACAAAAAAGGTATCTCCCAAGCATGTATAGCCAGGACTATAGTTGCTGAAGATTTTTGCTATTGTTGAACATTTGTTTAAGTAAAAATGCAGCAGCCATCTTTAAGAAGACCATAAGCTGAACATTCAATAATTCAGAAATGAGGCAGCTATATTAAAAGAGACCACTGGGGGCAGCCTTTTTAGTGGTGTCTGTTTCTATCTTAAAAAAAGTGGAGAAAGAGCTGGATGAAGCGGGGGGCACACACACACACATGATGAGAGGGTGCAGGAGTGTTCCGGGGCTGAGCTGCCTATCTGCAAGGTACAGCTGAGTGTGTTTGGAATTCTACTGTAACTGGGTGTGCCCAGAACCCTGTTGTAAGGAACTGTCACCCAAGCACATTTCCAGGAAGCCAAGGGACAAGCCACTGTTCAGGTCTTTGAAATTGTGAGTCTACTCTCCGGGAGGTTGTGAGGTATACGGTGAACACATTGTGTGACTGGACTGCCAAGTAGAGCCTTCCTGTGCTGATGGCTAAAGCTATACTGAACTGAATCTGTGTGAACAGACAGAGATTTTGGAAGTGAGCGTGGGACTGGTAAGAGCCCAAACTTCAGCAAGCTGACTTTCTTCCCTATTGAGACTATGTTATTTCATAAAGAACCCCACAGCTGCGATCCAATGTGCTTATACCATCTACTGCTAGCCAGTGAGGGAGGGGCTATTTATCCACTATAATTAAAATGTTTTCTCCTCTTGGTGCTAAGCATAGGCTACCCATTCAGTTTCATATTGCTAGAAAAGAGCATTGCTAGTGCTTAGCGATTATTAAATCCATGCAAAACATATTGTTTTGTTGCTTGTGTGTTCTTTGTCATACTAATAATCTTTTCTCATATTGTTGCTGTTCCAATAAATTGTTAAAATGCACAAATTGTGTCTGTAAGTGCTGGGTGAGCCAGATAAATCATCTCCAATTACAGAGACATTATATCCAATAGCTCCTCCAGAGGTGGTGCAACATGTCACCCTTGAAATCACATAAAAAGAAGGACCTGTTTCCATATTAGCCTTGAAAATGGCCATAATTGATTTTCAAGATTCACCCTCATAGAATTCAATGAGGTTCTGATTAAAGTTTGCAGTTTTAGATGACCAGCCCCCATCCAAACCCAAGCACATTTGCTCATTTGTACATACTACATGACCCATGTAGACAGTTTTTTGGAAGCTCAGGGGAGAGGTGGGGATTTCCAGCTGTTGTCTGACATTGTAATGAGATAGACAATCTAAATAAAAAAGTAGTCTATGCTGTGCTTCCAAAAGGCTGTCATGATGGGTGACAAAGCACAACAGAAAATACTATTTTGATAGGAACATGAGAACTGTCAGTACTGATATCTCATTCTGCAAATGCTTGTTGCTTAGCTGGCTTTAATACCTTGAGCCACAAAGACTGAGCAGGTATGGAGTTAAATTGTTCTGATCAATTACAGCATCAGTTTTAATTTTGTAATATTAAACACACATACATCATGACACCCCTTATCAAACTTCTCAGCAAAGGTGAAATACTAAGTACAGTATGCCTAAGGACACTGCCAGGCATACCATATTCTATGGAACAGGCAAGATATAATATCATATCACATCAAGCTTTGTGCAAACCTCTGAGAGAGGCAGAGAGCCAATCACAGGGGAGGTTGAATGAGGAATCTGATAATTCTTCTCTAAGAACTGAATACTATTGCCAAAGTTCCAGATAAGAGACATTTGAAATGTTTTGGCAGTTCTGAAGATCATTACTGGCAGCGGATTGAAATGGAAAGTTTAATAACATTAAATTACAAAAAGCTTTCTTAGCAATTATATATTTATATCAATTTTTATGGAGTTTCAGTTCAGACCAGATACCCATACTAGTAGGTGTTTCCAAATATCTGGGCAACATTATGCTTTTTGGACAAGAAGCATGCATTTACTGTATAATGGACAGCTATGAATGTTCTCAGTTCTACCTTTTCTTTTAATTAAAAAAAAAAAAAAGACAAAATCAAGGAGGGTTTACTTTTTAAACACATGAATTAAGAAGAAAACACTCAGCATTTGTTTTGAAAATGTCCCATGTGACAAAACATCCAGATATCAAATACTTTCTACCAGGTAACTTGTCATTCCTAGAACTGTTTTACAGTTTTTACCAGTTTTTTTGGCAAACTTAAGAGATTACCACAAATTAGTCTATTTATCTACTTTGGTTATAGTTTTATTTTGACAAAATTGGCTTGGCATAACTAAAATTGGAGAGTGCAAAATCTGGTGAAGCTCTGCATAGAAACCAGCCAGCTTTCAGTTTTTTTTTTCAGTTAGAAGCCGATTGGCTACCATGCACAGCTGCACCCGATTTTACGCTCTCCAGTTTTAGGCAAATCAACCTCAATGTATCCAAAATACTTGACTTGCTTCTTTGTAGTATGCAGGTTTCAGCAATGATTTTAACATCTTTTCCCATGGATCTTTCATGCTGTGCTTTAAAACTGGAACCATTTTCTTCAATAGTAGTAAATAGGTTCAGGATGGCAGTATTTTCACTATAAAGTTAAAGAGGAACTTCAGCACACTCTTCTTTAATGTTTGGCACATTTTTTTTCTGGGGGGAGCAGATACCTGGTTTTGACAAGTACTCACTCCCGCTTCCACTAGGATAACTTATGCAATCTGAGTGGAAATTCTCCTCCCCCCTCCCTCCCTACAGTCTTCTGGGACAAGTCACAGGTCCCAGAAGACTGTGGGACCACAGTTTGGCTCGCATATGCACAGTGGGCATCCGACTGAGAAGCCGTAAGCTGTCACAGCTGGGTGTCCACTGGGTACCAAAGATCGGTGGAAAAAAAATGCTTGGGTGAGCACAACACTGGATCCTGGTAGTGAGTGCCTGTTTGTTAAAAGTTGGCAGCTACAGTTTTTGTAGCTGCTGATTTTTATTTTTTATAAAAATAACTGAAACTCCTCTTTAGGATCAGGAAAACAGGGATGTGACGAGACCCTTGCTCGCTCTGTCCGCTCTCCCGACACTCCTCTGTTTCTAGTAAGTCAGCTTGCAGATCGCAACGTCTGATGGTTCGGTCAACCAAGGATCCGGGATCCGAACTACAGCTATGTGCCGTCCGGAATCCATTAGAACAAACACCAAGCAAGCTGTATGTAAGTTCAAACAGGAAGACAATTTATTGGAAGAACACAGCACACTTTTATACAGAATTTCTAACATCCTGCCCCCAACAACCGCTTTCCTATTGGTCAATTGTAAAGTACCTGCAGTTCCCATTCTGGTCCTCTCCAGACATGCAAATGAGGGCTCGAAAATGAGTCAGTAGTGATTGGTCAGATAGCTTGACCAGGAAATGCAAATGAGGACTTGAAAATGAGTCAGTAGTGATTGGTCAGATAGCTTGACCAGGAAATGCAAATGAGGACTTGAAAATGAGTCAACAGGGATTGGTCAGATAGCTTTGACCAATGCAAGGAGACAGAAGCCCCAGGGGGCAGTCAATGTACATAAAAGTCAGACACAGAACAATGGTTCCCTAACGAGCCCTCAATACACATTACTCTGTGTCAATACCTCCCTTAGCAGACAACAGGTGCGGCCATTAGCACACCTGACAATAGTTGAATGGGGAGCCACCTTAGACAGTCCGTCTCCTCAGAACTTCCTGGGATGACCATATTAGGAGTGGGCTTCCTGCTCAGAAACCTCATGGCAAAGGGAACAATTGACCTTGCTGACAAAAATGAAGCAATTCAACCCCTCCCCCATCTGTCCTTAAATTCCAGTGATGGTGAACGCCATCACAAGGGACATAACCTTAAACTAGTAGAAGGAAATTTTAAAACTAACCTTAGAAAGTATTATTTTACCCAAAGAGTAGTTGATGCTTGGAACAGACCTCCAAAACAGGTACATTTAGTCGACAGTAACAACATTCCCGAATTTAAACATGCTTTGGACAACCATAAATCTATACTTAGACAAAACAAAAATCAAAAAGGGGTGGGCTTAATGGACCATATTGCCTTTTTCTTCCATCAATCCTTGATGTTCCCATGTTTCTACTAATAGTGCTGCCAAACATGCAAACTCATTTACAAGTATTTCTTTCTGTTAAGCTTGGAGCATTCATTATCAGGAGCAAACTTTGTTGAGTTAATTATTTTTTTACATTCAGCTTTCTGCATTTTAAAAAAAATATCAGTTGTATAAGGTTTTAAGTTCATATAAGCCTTAAGTACATACGTAATGGGTTAGCCTTGGTGCTCACAATGTGAAACTGGAATGTTTGTCTATTGCATACTATATACTCAAATACATTTGTCTCTTACATTCAATTCCCCCTACTATATCCATAAAGTTTGTGTTTGGTATATGAAATTGGCCTTTATAAAAAACTGCGTTTCCTTTTGGTTTCGATCATATTATTTCCAATAAGCACTGAAGGGCTTACTCTTATCTCCCTACTTGTAAATAGCCTTGCCTTTCTAATCAACCCACAGATTCTGCTGTACATTTCTTTAATATATGATGCTATTTTGTTATGTCTTGTGCTTGATATCTTTGGAAAGTAAGGGCAGAGCAGACACGTTAGTACGTTTATTCCATTGGTGGTCAAATTGGCTAAAATTGGGTAAAGAGGGGGGATTCAAGTGTAGCTTCTGACACGAGCAGAGAGATGCATAATGGGCCTGTTTTTGTAAATGTGGTGTTTTTATTATTAAAGATTAAATACACAATGTTCTACCTTTTTTGCCTTTATATTGGGCAAACCATTGCTTCTAGAATGTTGTTTGAGGATTTCTTACACCAGTTCCTTCCCTGGCAGGCAGGTGCTAAAGTTACAAAGAACACATTTTAATTTATTAGGGTTTTATTCTCTTTTTGATGTTAATTGTTAGTATAACATATAAGATCAGCTGCAAATGAGACTGTGCTATTTATTCATTATTATTTTCTCTTGTCTATACCACTATGTTAGGTGTGCATTCTGCAAATCCCATATGGCCTAGTGGTTCCTTCTGCTTTTTAATTAGTACTGATATAATGGGGTTTTTTTAGGCACTTGAGTTGTTAGCCAAACACGTTCTTTTTTGAATATATGATTTTGATTCCTTTGATGATCTGTATTACATGGAGTGGTTTTTTTTTTTTGCTGAGACACCTGAAGCTGCTTAAATATACTGTATAATAATTATTGTTCTAGCTCACACATGTGACTGATGCTCACACAGTAAAAGCTTAAATCTTTCAGAGCTCCTGACATATTTCGTGTGACCTTGGTAATAATTAGGAAAGAGAATGTGTAAAATGTTGTTTATGAATTTATCTATACATTTTTTTTAATGTTTCTTTATTTTTGTTCAAGATGCGGATTTATCAGGTCAGGTCAGAAGAGATTTGCCCCAGGGTTAGTTAATGGGGTGAAGCTTTTTTGACTATGCCATCATCCAATCATGTGCAAGCAAAAATGCATTTTTTTTTTATTTTCTTGTATGTAATAAGGTTTTTTTCTTGTAAAGTGAACCTTTCATAATTCACCATTTACAAAAGTCTGGCAAAAATTCCTTTGCAATTTGAAACTTCCCTTGCAAAGTGAACATCCTATTTGCCTTTAACAAATCAACCCCACCCTATTTGGTAGACTTGTAATTAGTGACGAAATCGAAACCAAAAATTCCGGATGCACTTGGCTGAAAACTAAACCGAAATTGACAGTTTTCAAAAAATATTTATATTTTATAAATAATTGTGTTATATTCAATTTTTTAATTAATATCATGAATTTTAATGAATATGAAGTTATTGTCAGCCATTATCGAGACCTTTTGAAGCAGTGTTAACCACTTCCATACCGAGTCATGTAAAATGACGTCGGCAAAGTGGTTGTCTAGATCCGGGCCGCCGTCATATGACGTCGGCCCGTTCTAGCTGCTACTGCGCGCCCCCGGCGGCGCGCAGCGGCGCGATCAGGGATGAGGCTCGTCCCTCGGACATAGCCCATCCCTGATCAAGGTAAACAGCCAATAGAAATTGGCTGTTTACCATGTGATCAGCTGTGTCAATCACAGCCGATCACATGAGCGGCTCCAGCACGAGCCGCTCGTTCTCTCTGCAATGCGCGCCCCCGGGGGCGCGCAGAGCAGCGATCGGGGACGAGGCTCGTCCCTCGGACAGAGTCGATCCCCGATCTAGGTAAAGAGCCAATGAAATTGGCTCTTTACCACGTGACCGGCTGTGTCCAATCACAGCCGGTCACAAATGTCAACAGAGAACACGGTAACTAGCTGTCACCGTGTTCTCCTCCTCACACACTGATCCTGTGTGAGGAGGAGATTGTGGTAACAGCTAGTTACCAACTACAGTGCACCCTAAACACACTGATTGCCCCCCCCCCCCCCAATAAAGAGCACCTGTTACTAGCCCATCAAAGTACCCGAGTACCTGTCACCAGCCCATCAGGTACTCAGATGACAGGTACTTGGGTACTCTGATGGGCTGGTGACAGGTATTCGGGTACTCTGATGACAGGTACTCGGGTACTCTGATGACAGGTACTCGGGTACTCTGATGACAGGTACTCGGGTACTCTGACGGGTACTCGGGTACTCTGATGACAGGTACTCGGGTACTCTGATGACGGGTACTCGGGTACTCTGATGACAGGTACTCGGGTACTCTGATGACAGGTACTCGGGTACTCTGATGACGGGTACTCGGGTACTCTGATGACAGGTACTCGGGTACTCTGATGACGGGTACTCAGGTACTCTGATGACGGGTACTCGGGTACTCTGATGACAGGTACTCGAGTACTCTGATGACGGGTACTCGGGTACTCTGATGACGGGTACTCGGGTACTCTGACCGGTACTCGGGTACTCTGATGACAGGTACTCGGGTACTCTGATGACAGGTACTCGGGTACTTTGAGTACCTGTCAACGGAGTACCCGTCATCAGAGTACCTGAGTACCTGTCACCTACCCATCAGAGTACCCGAGTACCTTCCACCTGCTCATCAGAGTACCTGACGCCTGAAGTACCCAAGTACTTGCCGCCTGCTCATCAGTACCCATCACTACTCATCAGTACTCATCAGTACCTATCACGTATCAGTACTGATCATCAGTACCCATCAGTACAGTATCACCTATCACCTATCAGTCAGTGAGTACTACTCATCAGTACCTGTCACCTGCCCATCAGAGTACCCGAGTACCTGTCGCCTGCCTATCGGAGTACCCGAGTACCTGCCACCTGCTCATCAGTACCAGAGTACCTGTCACCTGCCCAACAAAGTACCCGAGTACCTGTCACCCTTCATACAGCCACCATGTCCAAGTCCAAAAAGGTTTATATACGTCCTCCGTTTAAACCTAAATACCGGTGTTATGGCAGCAGATAGCTGCCATAACCCTGGTATTTTTTTAAACGGTGGACGGTTGGCTTTCCGATAAGGGTGGTCCCAGCGGCGGATTCGCCGTGGGATCACCCTTCCGGGATGGCGGAAGAGGCGCCCCCCCCCCCTCCCGACGCGTTCCGGTCCTTTTCCCCGCTTACCGGACCCGCCGGCAGCGGGGAAAACGATCCGGTCCCGAATCCTCACAGACAGGATGTCGAGTGAGGGCAAGCTTGCCCTCACTTGACTCTATGGTCTTGGAGGACCGGAGCTACGGAAAATGTTGTTGCCTAGCAACCGGTTTAAAGGTCCTTTTTTTTTTTTTTTTCATTTTATATTATAATTATTTTTTTTTTTTTTTTTATATATCTTTTAGTGTACTTGTGAGATCTGAGGACTTTTTGACCCCAGATCTCACAAAAAAGAGGTCCTGTCGTGCCTATTTCTATTACGAGGAATATTTACATTTCTTTTAATAGAAATAAAAATGATCAATTTTTTTTTTTAAACGGTGTAAAAATAAAAAATAATAAATAAAATAAATAGTAAAAAAAAAAAAAAAAAAATTAAAGCGCCCTGTCCCCGTTAGCTCGCGCGCAGAAGCGAATGCATACAGAAACCCCGCCCACATATGTAAACGGTGTTCAAACCACACATGTGAGGTATCGCCGCGATCGTTAGAGCAAGGGGAATAATTTGAGCCCTAGACCTCCTCTGTAACTCAAAGATGGCAACCTGTAGAAATTTTTAAATTGTCGCCTATGGGGATTTTTAAGTACCAAAGTTTGTCACCATTCCGTGAGCGTGCGCAATTTTGAAACATGGCATGTTGGGTATCTATTTACTCGGCGTAACATTATCTTTCACATTATGGAAAAAAATTGGGCTAACTTTACTGGTTTCTTATTTTTTAATTTAAAAAAGTGAATTTTTTCCAAAAAAATTGCGTTTGGAAGACCGCTACGCAAATACGGTGTGATAAAAAATATTGCAATAATCTCCATTTTATTCTCTAGGGTCTCTGCTAAAAAAAAATATATAATGTTTGGGGGTTCTAAGCAGTTTTCTAGCAAAACAACTGATTTTAGCTTGTAAACACCAAATGTCAAAAATAGGCCTAGGCAAGTGGCTAGGATGCATGATGATGCTCCTTGGATGTTAGGCCCCTCTATATGGCTAGGCTGTGAAAAAGTCTCACACATGTGGTATTGCCATACTCAGGAGGAGTGGCAGAATGTATTTTGGGGTGTCATTTTTGCTGTGTACATGCTATGTGTTAGGAATATCCTATAAATTGACAACTTTGTGTAAAAAAAAAAAGTTTTCATTTTTTTCCCACATTTTCCAAAAACCTGTGGAAAAAAATGATATGTTCAAACGACCCATAATGCCTCATAGAATATACGTTGGAGTGTTTGCTTTCCAAAATGGGGTCATTTTGTGGACTTTTCCATTGTATTGGTGCTCTAGGGCCTTGAAAAGTGTGATAGGTAGTAAGAAAGTTTTATGTGTATTAATGCTCCTAGAACGTCTGAATGTGCTTCTTGGACATGGAGTCTCTTTTTGTGGCCAGGCTGTGTAAAAGTCTCACACATGTGGTATCGCCATACTCGGAAGGAGTAGCAGAATGTATTTTTGGGTGTAATTTTTGCTGTGTACATGCTATGTGTTAGAAATAGCTTATAAATTGACAACTTTGTGGGAAAAAAAAGAAAAAAAAATTTTTTTCTTAATTTTCCCAAGAATTGTGGGAAAAAATTACAACTTCAAAAAACTCACCATGCCTCTTACTAAATACCTTGGACTGTCTACTTTACAAAAAGGGGTCATTTGGTCGGTATTTGTACTGTCCTGACATTTCAGGGCCTCAAGAAAGGAGATAGGCAGTCAGTACATCTGGTGTGATCAATTTTCAGTAATTGGTACCATAGCTTCTAGACTCAATAACTTTCACACAGACTAAATAATATACACTAATTTGGGTTAATTTTACCAGAGACATGTAGCAGTATACATTTTGGCCCAAATGTATGAAGAAAATTTTATTTTTTGCAAAATTTCATAATTGAAACTAAAAAAAAGTGGGTTTTTTTTCAAAATTTTTGCTCTTTTTTTGCATATATCACGAAAAAAAAACCCCAGTTGTGATCAAATACCACCAAAAGAAAGCTCTATTTGTGTGAAAAAAATGATAAAAATTTTGTTTGGTTACAGTGTAGCATGACTGAGCAATTGTCATTCAAAGTGTGAGAGTGCTGAAAGCTGAAAATTGGTCTGGGCAGGAAGGGTGTCTAACTGCTCTGTATGGAAGTGGTTAAAAATCCTGCTTGCTGCATTTTTGGTGCATATGTGGCAAACAAACCTCCCCATCGAAATGCATTAAAAAAGCAGCAAGAACGCATCAAAAATACACCCGTGTTGCAGTAAAAACACACACACACACACTAAACACAGCTTCACCTTATTCATTAATATTCACTTTACTAAGTAACCAGCTCATTTACTAAACCAACCCCATGTGTCATGTGTCTACTATTTTGATAATATTATAAGGATTGTGTTGTACGCTGGCTCTGTTCACTGAAAATCTCTTGGTATAAGACTGATCATACTGTTGAGGCTGTGAAAGCCATCCAATCATCAATATCAAATGCTTAGATGTTACAGAACAGCCTACTGGGGTTAATTTACTAAAACCAGAGAGTGCAAAATCTGGTGCAGCTCTGCATGGAAAACCAATCCGCTTCCAGTTTATTTTTATTTTTTTTTCAAAGCTTAACTGAGCAAGCTACAGTTAGAAGCTGATTGGCTACCATGCAGAGCTGCACCAGATTTTGCACTCTCTGGTTTTAGTAAATCAACCCCACTATTTTCTATGTTCCTAAGGTCCTATGTTTTTTTTTTTATAATTTTTATAAAACCTTTTTTGAATGAAAACAAACATTTTATACAAAGTGCATGTGCATGACACTGGTGCTAAAGACCATTGAATGCTGAAAATGACCATTTGAGTTTTACAATCACATGTTGAAGTGGAACTTAGCGAACAAATCTTTCATTATATTAAAGTGGAACTTTAGGCTTGGAATGAAAATTAGCAGATAGGAAGAACTTTATGCAGAAGAGACATGCTTTGTCTCTTCTGCATTAAAGTTACTTACCTGTCTGTCCGTCTCTGTACAGTGAGCTGAACTGCCACAGCTTACTGCATAAATTAAAGACTACCGAAGCTGACAGAATTCCCGCGGAACATGCCCGGGAGTGATGTCATCTCGGCCCGCCCAATGACAGCGGGCGGCGATCAAGACCCAGAAGCCAGAGGCCTGAAGATATCAGCAGATGGCAGGGAGTTCTGGGATGGCGCATTGCTGGATTGAGTTGAGTATAGTTCTACTTTAGGTATTTAAATGTATTCCTTAATAGCCACACATAATATAAATCCACTTTGTGCATTTGCAAACCCAGAAATTATCTTATAAAAGTAGCAGTGACGTCACTCATCACTCTACAGAGAGCAGACCTGAAGGTTGGACATAGAAGGTACTCCATCTACAGGCTGTCTCCAGAATCTACAGGGGTCCAGATTCAAGAGCAGTTAGTCACTCTGCACAAGGAGAGAAAACAGCAGTGCCAGGTCTTAATTACAGAACACATTGCAAAGAGATAAAATGCAAAAGCAGTTTTATGTACAATTACTGTATAAATCTGAAAAATATATACGCAAATGAGATCAAGATCAAAGTAAGAATAAACATTCCTCTTGTACAGTGTTTAGACAATATTTGTTACATTTAGCCCAGATTTCAACTGTAAAGCAAATATGAAATTTTAGCGAATTGGTTAAAATGTACTTTAACCACTTGCCGACCGCCGCACGACTATATACTGCGGCAGTCTGGCGCACTTGGGCAAAGCGATGTACCGGTACGTCGCTCGCCCACGAGCCTCTAGGGGGCGAGCGCGCTGCCGGTGGCACACTCCCGCCTTCCGCTCGTTCCCTGACATTTCTGAGCAAGTGACCGGCGGCTCCGGTGTCCGCCGGTCACTCGTGATCTCCCGCTGGAGAGGGAAAAAGGCAGGCGGCTAATGTAAACAAAGCCACCTGTCATTCTCCCTGATGTAACTGCAGAGACTATACGATCCTGCTATGTAGGATCGTATGTCTCTGTGGTTACATAACAAGCCATGCCCCTTGACAGTTAGAATCATGCCCTTAGGGACACACTTAACCCCTTGATCACTAATAAAGTTAACCCCTTCCCTGCCAGTGTCATTTTTACAGTAAAGTAACAGTGCACATGTATAGCACTGATTACTGTAGTAATGTCACTGGTACCCCCAAAAGTGTCAAAAATGTCAGTCAGGGGTCCAATCTGTCCGCCGCAATGTCGCAGTTCCGCAAAAAAAATCGCAGATCGCCACCATTACTAGTTAAAAAAAACAATAAATAATGACGTAAATCTTTCCCGTAGTTAGTAAACGCAATAACTTTTGCGCAAACCAATCAAAATCCGCTTATTGAGATTTGTTTTACCAAAAATATGTATCAGAAAACAAATTGGCCTAAAATGTTAAAAAATTTTGATTTTTACATATTTTTTTTTGAGAATTTCATATGAAAAAATGTGAAAAATATTGTTATTTTTTCAAAATTGTTGCAAAAATTGCAAATACCACAAAAAGAAAGCTCTGTTTGTGGGGGACAACCGCGCAATAGTCCGTTAAAGTCACGCAGTGTTGAATCGCAAAATAGACCCTGGTCTTTGAGCAGCCTATTCCTCCGGGGCTTAAAGCGGAGTTCCGGCCACAAAATCGACATAATCGATTTTGTGGCCATCCGCTTCCTATTTGTCACCTGAAAAAGAAATGGATAGTTAAGATTTTTTTTTTGTTTACTTACCTTGTTATTGAAGAAAAATATACTCACCTTTCTTCCACTTCCTACCTCGGCGGCCGCGACCCGTGCCGTCACTTCCGGTTTGCAATGATTCCTGGGAGCTTAACGTCATCGCTCCCAGGAATCAATGCGCCGGCCCCGCTCGTCACTTGCCCAGAAGCTGTGGAAGAATGCGGCGCCGCATGGGAAGTGACGAGCGGGGCTGGTGCATGCGCATTCTGGGAGAAGAGGACACAAGAGGACACGGAAGAGGACGCAGAAGAGGATGGCGCTGGCTTCAGCTGCCCACATCCGAGATGGCAACGCTGGAGAAGAAATTTATAGGTAAGTATTTCTTCTTGCAGGTAAGTGCGACCCGGGACAGTACAGAGGCTATCCATTGTGGAATGTACTAGCCCTGACTGTCCCGGGGGTATTTTTATTGAAAAAAAATTTTCGTGGCAGGAACTCTGCTTTAAGTGGTTAATGCTATAAAAGCAAAATATTTACCTTCGTCATATGTATTGAAAAATTCATTCAGAGTTGGACGTTTTTTTTTGTTTCTTATTGACTGGAAAGTGACGACAAGGTATTATAGCAGAAAAAAGTACTTTGAGTACCCGAGCCTTGACTTTAATATACCATGCCACTTAGCAGTCAGTAGTAGAGAGCAATACCAAAATAGACCATGCAGGCAATTCAGCTCTTCACCAGCTGTTGTGTTTTCTGTTTTGCTTACGCTAGATACTTCATGCTCCATATTCTCTGAAAAAATAGGATGTGAATTGATTTGCACATTATCTAAGCAATGAAGACATCGAATTATTCCTGACATCCTCTATTCTCGTTTTTGATTTGTAGGCCAGCTATGCTCTGCAGCTGAAGCAAATTACATCAACAGAAATGCTGATGTGACCACAAGTTGACAAAGGACATGATTTCTGCGAAAAGAAAAGAAACTGCAGTTTATGAAATGCTATGTAATAATGTTGTTTAACCCACAGATTCTGCATCTTAAGTATATTTTATTTCCAATCTTCTCATCATTTCATTGTTAAAAGACTTCGAGAAGTGGAAATAGAATAAAAGCTACGGAATTAAAAATTGTTCTAAACCCTTTAATAGCTCAGCTGCAAGTCCCATTGTTTATCTAATTCATTGTGTGATTGAACCGATTCATGTGACTGTCTTAATTTAGCTTCCTAGTTCACAATCTATATTTTGAAAGTTTTTTCCTCTGAAGAAGAAAAGTGGCAAAACATGAAAATGGGTAGAAAGCTTTTTTAACTCTTTATCTTTGCATGGACATATAAAAATGTCCATTATAGAACTTTACAAAAGGGTGGCTTTGTGGATAGTTCAGGGTGAATGTAAATTAAATAAGCATGCATTTGCATTTCCCACCACACAACTGTAGCTCTAGTCCAAAAGTAGTTCCACCTGCTGGGGATTTCCTATAGATGGCACTAATTGGAATGAGTGAACATTTCGAAATTTGCTTTGCCAGCAAATTGATCCAATCTGTTCACATGAGAGGGTTTGGGTCTGCTGTTTTTTTTCCGATGTTAACTTTCTTTATTTTTATCCCTCTTGTTACATTTCTTTCAGAATAGATTTGTAACCAAAGTCCAATATTTGGGGAAATTTCATTATACACTGCTCAAAACAATTAAAGGAACACTTTTTAATCAAAGTATAGCATCAAGTAAAATAAACTCCTGTGATACTGAATTGGTCAGTTAAGCAGCAAAGGGGGTTGTTAATCAGTTTCAGCTGCTTTGGTGTTAATGAAATTAACAACAGGGGCATCAGATGGGCAACAATGAGGTGACCTTTAAAACAGAATGTTTTTAGAGGTGGAGGCCACTGAATTTTTTTTTCCCTACTTCTCTTTTCTGACTGTTTTTCATTAGTTTTGCATTTGGCTAGGGTCAGTGTCACTATTGGTAGCATGAGACGATACCTAGACACTATAGAGGTTGCACAGGGAGTCAAACTCCTTCAGGATGGGACATCAATATGTGCCATTGCCAGAAGGTTTGCTGTGTCTCCCAGCACAGTCGCAAGAGCATGGAGGAGATTCCAGGAGAAAGGCAGTTACTCTAGGAGAGCTGGACAGGGCTAAATAAGGACCTTAACCTATTAGCAGGAACAGGATGAGCACTGCCAGAGCCCTACAAAATTACCTTCATCAAGCCACTGGTGTGAATGTCTCTGACCAAACAATCAGAAACAGATTTCATGAGGGTGGCCTGAGGGCCCAATGCCCTCCAGTGGGCCCTGTGCTCACTGCTCAGTACAATGGAGCTAGATTGGCATTTGCCATTGAACACCAGAAATGTCAGGTCCACCACTGGCACCCTGTGCTTTTCACAGATGAGAGCAGGTTCACCCTGAGCACATGTGACAGACGTGAAAGGCTCTGGAGAAGCAGTGGAGAATGTTGTGCTGCCTGTAACATCGTTATACATGACTGGTTTGGTGGTGGGTCAGTGATGTTCAGGGGAGGCATATCCATGGAGGGACGCACAGACCTCTACAGGCTAGACAATGGCACCCTGACTGACATTGGGTATTGGGATGAAATCTTTGGACCCATTGTCTGACCCAATGCTGGTGCAGTAGTCCTGAGTTCCTCCTGGTGCACGACAATGGCCAGCCTCATGTGGTGAGAGTATGCAGCCAGTTCCTGGAGTATGAAGTAATGATACCATTGAATGGCTTCCACGCTCGCCTGACCTAAATCCAATAGAACGCCTCTGGGACATTATGTTTTGGTCCATCTGACGCTACCAGGTTGCACTTCAGTCTGTTTAAGAGCTCAGTGATGCCCTTGTCCAAATCTGGGAGGAAATACCCTAGGACACCATCTGTTGTCTCAAAAAGAGCATGCCCTGACATTGTGAGGCATGCATACAAGCACGTGGGGCCATACAAACTACTAAGTATCATTTTGAGTTGCTCTGCAATAAAATTTCAGCAAAATGGACTAGCCTGCTGCATCATTTTTTCACTTTCGGGGTGTCTTTGAATTCATCCCTTTGTAGGTTTATCGTTTTAATTTCCATTAAACGATGTGGCATCCTCTCCTTCTTAGCCCCCGTTCACACTAAGGCGACCTGTGAGGTGACCTGGTCGCCTCACAGGTCGCTGTAGGTCGCCTTCCATAGGGAAGCTGCGGACCCGTTCTAATAGGAGCGACACAAGTCGCTCCGACTTAGAAAAAGGATCTGGAGCTTCTTTGAGGCGACCCGGAGGCGACCGTCATAGACTTCAATGTTATGAAGTCCGTGGCGGCCGCTCCGAGGTCGCGGCGCGCTGCTCGCACCGCGACCTCGGAGGTCGCCACCCGAAGTCGGATCGCCCCTATGTGAACGGGGCCTAACACATTACCCAGTCCATATCAGTATAGATAGCCAGCATGATATTTTTCCCCATTGAGATCTGATCTGTTTTCAAAGTGTCCCTTTAATTTTCTTGAGCAATGTACATTACCCATATTGTTATTGATTGTTCAATCCATTGATTCAATAGGAAATATTAGTAACAACAATAGCTGTGTTGCACATACATTTTCATATTATCCATACCACCATTTTGGGCACTGGTGGTATGGAAGAGCTTGGGGCCATGATTGTGTCTTGAGAAACGTGGCTTACATGCTTTTGGTCATTGTAAATTGGCATCAAAGGACCGAAGGAAGTGAGCTTAGTTGTGAGCAGGTGATATAAGATCCCCTGGAGTGCAGATTCTAAGAGCCAGCTAGTGTTCTGTTAGTGGCCTCCTCACAGAAGTTTGGACTTAGCGACATGCTGACCACCAGGTTCACTCTCCCTAAACGTGTAGAGACGTGTGGAAACTGAAGGTGAAGGTTTTCAGGTACTACTGGCAGAGATGGGAACCGTGCTGTATAGATGAAGTAGATCCAGAAAACCACCCACCACTTCAGTCACTGTAATGTCAGTTCTGTCTGACAGTGGCAGTTCAAAGCCAAGAGGAGGCTTCTCTTCAGCTCCAGTCATGTTACACAGTCAAGGGGAGGACTTCCCTCACTCTGTACTGCAGCTGTATCTTGTAAGTGGAGGAAGTAAATCTGCACTAAAGTGGGAATCTGTGCTAAGGTTGTGTCTGCACTAGGGGTGCTGACACAACTGGATGTTAGGCTAGGAGGGGGTCTTTACTGGGGGAGGGTCTATACTGAAGGATCAGGCTGGAAAGGGATCTGTAGTTGAGGATTGTCTGTACTTAAGTGGGTCTGTACTGGGATCTCTGTACTGAGGGGGTCTGTACTGGGAGCTGTCTGTACTAAAGGGGTGTCTGTACTGTGGGGGGGGGGGTCTGTATTTACCGATACTAAAAAGAGTCCTGCTGAGGGCTCCTGGTTGTTAGGGAAATGGCAGCCACTGATATCCCAACAACTAGAGACTTATCTCTGCCCCGCTTTTTCAGCAGTATAGTACATACTACTCCTACTCTTTCATAGAACAAAAATATAAGCAGAAAACAACCACACACACACACACACACACCATTTTTTGACAAGTCCTTTATTTAAAAAAAAAAAAGAAAAATGCCCAATAATTTTAATCAATCATCAATCAAGTCACACAGGGATTCAGATCCACGTCTACCACAATGCCTGACTACTGCTAACCCACAGAAAGGAAAGGACACACCACCGCAGTCACATTTGAACTCGTCACTTGACATCAAGTGAATGACTTCTATGGGTTTTTCCAGCTAAAGAAAACTAAGGGGTGGGGGTCTAATGACCACATCTCTGACCAAATATGGCTCTACAAACCTCCTGTTTGACTCTCAACTGGTAATCTGCGAAGGCTTTTAAAATGTCGCCTATGGATAATTTTATGTACTGTAGCTTTTTGCTATTGCCTAGGCATGCTCAGCTTTGAAGTGTGACATATTAGGTATCTATTTACTCGGTGTAACATTATATTTTACAAAACAAAGGGTATTATATTGTGTCTGTATGCACTAAAATTAATTAAAGTGTTTTTAATTAAAGTGTTTTAATTTTTTTCCTGAAAATTTGCATTAAATAAACCACTGCACAAATACTGTGTGACATAAAGAATTTCAACAACCACCATTTTATTCTCCAGAGCCTTTTCTTTCAGAAAATATATGTCTGGGGGCTTAAAGTAATATTCAAGTAAAAATGGCAGATTTTTACATGTATGTGAAAAATGTCTGAATTGGCCTGGGCAGTAAGTAATATATTGTTAGTCTATTTTCTTTATTGGTGAATGTTCTTTTATTCTTATGGTTGAACAATCATTTGGCTATTTTCTAGCATTGAATGTTACATTCAACCAGCATAAGGCAACAAATAGAAACTGACATTACACACATATTACAAATATTACAGATATTATTAATTTCATTTAGGCTTGGTTCACATATATGTGAATCGAATATGTTTTGAACCGTATCCCATTTGCATAACATGTGAACCGAACGGCTTTCAATGGAGGCAGTTCACATATGTCTGGAGCGGCCATGGTCCTTTTTTAAAAAGAGTCATGTGCATTTTCAGTCCAGTTCAGGTGCGGTTTCAATTAAAAATTAAATTAAAGTGTACCTGTACCAGGGAAAAAAACCACACCGGACTCCTTTTAAAAACCACGCTGAAACGACGGAGGGACATATGTAAACTGAGCCTTACGCGAATGATGATACATTCACAAAGCAATTTTTTTAATAAGTAGACCCCTAAGTGTGTTACTGAACTGGTAAGCTGCAATATATGACATTTTTTTTTTTAATGTCTGAGTTAAGATACTATTTATCTTTAGTTTTAGCACCAGAAGTCCAGCACTCCCAGGCACCTGCCATCAAAAACAATTGTACAACTCTACTGTATGTATTAGCTTTACACACTGGAACAATGTCCTTTCTTACAACTGGTGAGAACTTTTAAAACACTGTTTTTTTAATTGAAATGGCTGTCTCATGGAACGTGCAGGCTCATTTATCATATCACTGAAAATTGACTTCATTACTACAAATGGCACAATTTGCATCAAATCCCATAGGCTAGGGTAGAGGTATATCGATGGTTTTGTCTGTTAAGTTCTGTGTTGAATTCCCATTGCACTGTTGGTACTGAATCATTTCTATATGTATCATCTATTTGTGAGATCCAGTAGTAATTGTACTGAGCTTGAAAAGTCAGTCCCCAGCAGTTGTGACAGTTTACAGCTGACAGTATATTTGATGGTAAGTTGGATCTAGTGATATGCATACAATGCATGTAGTTGCAATCTATGTCCTAAATTTACATGGTTCTCTTTGAATAAGCTTGAGAGCTGTCATGGGCTGACAACTAACATGAAACATCAATATTTCTGTCAAACTCTGTCTCCAAAAACATAACTATATCACTCTTATTTCTGGGTTTTGTATTTTTGTCTGCAGTAATTATTGGCACTGTTAGATATGTGCTAGCAAACAAGTGCCCATTCTGAGCAGGGAAGGGATCAGGATGATGAATAATATAAGGATGATATATTTACTGCAGAGCAGTGTATATATATATATATATGTATGTATAGGAGAGTATACACTATATTACCAAAAGTATTGAGACTTCTGCCTTTACCCACACATGAGCTCTTATGGCATCCCAGTCTTAGTCCGTAGGCTTCAATATTGAGTCGGCCCACCCTTTGCAGCTATAACAGCTTCAACTCTTCTGGAAAGGTTGTCCACAAGGTTTAGGGGTGTGTCTATGAGATTATTTGATCATTTTTCCAGAAGAGCAATTGGTAGGTCAGGCACTGATGTTGAAGACAGGGCCCGGTTCGCAGTCTCCCCTCTAATTCATCCCAAAGGTGTTCTATTGAGTTGAAGTCAGGCCAGTCAAGGTCCTCCACCCCAAACTCGATCATCATGACTTTATGGACCCTCGCTTTGTGCAGTGGTCCAAATCATTTGATGGAGGAGGGATGATGGTGTGGGGTTGTTTTTCAAGGGTTGGGCTTGGTACCTCAGTTCGAGTCAAGACAACTCTTGAGGCACAGCATACCAAGATATTTTGGACAATTTCATGCTCCCAACTTTGTGGGAACAGTTTGGGGTTAGCTCTTCCTGTTGCAACATGACTGCACACCAGTGCACAAAGTAAGATTCATAAAGACATGGATGAGCGAGTTTGGGGTGGAGGAACTTAACTGGCCTGCACAGAGTCCTGAACTTAACATGATAGAACACCTTTGGGATGAATTAGTGTGCAGACTGCGAGCCAGGCTTTTGCTTCCACATCAATGCCTGACCTCACAAATGTGCTTCTGGAAGAATGGTCAAACATTCCTATAGACACACTCCTAAACCTTGTGGACAGCCTTCCTAAAAGAGTTGAAGCTGTTAAAACTGCAAAGAGCGGACCAACTCAATATTAAACCCTATGGACTAAGATTGGGATGCCATTAAAGTTAATGTGCTTCCCATTGCAGGTGCCCCATTACTTTTGGTAATATAGTGTATATATTTATACGATGTAGAGAGGTATAGGTATTATTAAGCAAGATGGGTAGAACAGGAAAGCCATACAGGGCTCAAGGCCAGTTTTAAACAAAAAGGAGCCTGTGAAAAATATTATAGTGAGGTCCACATTGTTGAAAATCTGTACAGGCTGGCAGGGGTGTTGGGCTGAACAAGTAGTCTAAATCTGTTATAAGAGTAAAGTCTGAAGAATGCAAGGTCAGCTGTGGAAAAGGCAAAATATGTGTTATAAGAGGTTCAGTTAAATAGTGATAAATCGGTCTGCGTCTACCTTCTGGCTATTTACTGAACCACCCAAAGCACCCAAAGACAATGCATCCTTTACATTGCTACACTCATCTCCCACCATGCACCCCATTGCACTCAGCCTACTATAACATGTACCCCAATGCATTTAGCACATCAATACACAGACCACATCATGGAACATATTGTATTTTACCGCATATACCACATTAGATTCAATACACCCCAGCATGCATCCCCAATATAACAATGACATTTTATACTTACCTCAGCAGTCCAATCAATGGATGCACATGCTGTTTTTGTCAAGATACAGGCAGATCTGTAGCTTTCAACCAGCAGTCTTTTTTTTCCTCATGCTTCTCATTAATGCAAAGGTTTGTTCGCATTTCCAGCATTCCTTCCCTTTCTCTACCTGCAATGCTAGGGAATGACCCAGTGGCAGGTTTTAGCTCACAGAGCTTTCCAGTTTCAGCACCTGAAGCCACTCTGCAGTAGACTAGATATCTGGGCCCTATTGGAAAATAGGGGTCCTGGAAAATTCCCGTTTACCTCCCCTCCTAAAACCAGCCTTGATAAAGTCATTCCAAGGGGGGACTGCTCTAACCATGGACATTTTGTTTACCTCTCTGTACACAAATGGAAATATGTCATGGCAACACTATTAGGAAATAAGCAACCTTAATTTATAAGATCAACATGAAACAGCAGGATTCTGGTCCGCATATATGTGCAAATGTTTTAAAATCAGTTTAGTTACTATGTGTACTGGTAAACAGTCCTTCAAAGATGTTCACTGTGGCACCACAGACATTACATTTCCCTCAGTGTGAATCATATATTTGTTCTGTTGACACACACATTCATAATTAGATTGATAATGCTTTCTACCTGGATTATCTACACTGCCATTCTTTAAACTAAATAATGCCATAGAGTATGATTTCAAGAGATTTAAGAATAAGAATAAGGCCCCTTTCACACAGGCCGACCGTTCAGATCAGCCTGTCCATTTTTCAGGCGGATCTGAATGGATGCCCCATGCATCTCTATGGGGCATCGGATGTCAGAGGAGACATGTCCGTTGACATCCGATCTGTTCCGATACGTCAAATCCGGATGGATGGGAACCCTATTTTCCATCCGTCCAGCGGATCGGATCAGATGGGATTGGATGAGAACCGTTCCCATCCGATTCCCCCATAGAGAACAGCAGGGACCTGAAAGCTCTGTCTCCGCACACAGCGCGGAGACGGAGCAGCCATCTGCCTGCTCAGCTGGGATCAGCGAATCGATCCCCCGCTGAGATAAACGGAGTCCGCCGACGGACTCTACAGTGTGAAAGGGACCTAATAATGTATTAAAAAGCTGCCACATTTAAAAGAGTTAACCTTATTAACATCCTGGAGAACTGGTTTGGACCAAATAACCCCTTTATCAGCTCTGCCTTATGACTAAGCAGAATAAGCAGGGTGGGAGTTGATTTACTAAAACTGGAGAGTGCAAAATCTGATGCAGCTTTGCATAGAAACCCATCAGCTTCTAGGTTTTATTGTCAAATCTTAATTGAGCAAGCTGAAATTAGAAGTTGATTGGCTACCATGCAGAGCTGCACCAAATTTTCGCACTCTTTGGTTTTAGTAAATTAACCCCGGTGTTTTAAAGAACTTCATGCCGCCTCCATGCCTATATTCATTCAATCGTATAAAGAATCTCTTAGCTTGAATGTTCCATATGTGGTCTGATTTTTTAAATTATTGATCTTGAAAAAGATCAAAGTTTTTCTATATGCATACTGGGAAGTCATGAAAAATTTTGGGGGGGGGGGGGGATGACTAGAGTGGCACATTTAGAATATGTTGCTGGTTTATGTTAGTTAGAGTAGGCTTCCATGATTTCATGTTTGCTATATTATGAGAAGCATTTGTATATACATCAGAAGTGCAAATGTGGGGGGGGGGGGGGGCGGAGCCTGCCAGCGAGAGCGATGGACGTTTGAGAACACAGCTTTCTGCTCAACAGACAAAACGGAGCGATCTACTGCAGCGGGGGTCACATTCCACAGCAGTGCTAACATTCCAGACATGCCAGGCACACACAGCAACATGCTGGGGAAGAGAAAATCCCGCACCAAGCCCGGTAAGATGATCGATTCCCTCCGCCCTGCCGGCAGGCCGCGAAGCCAAGATGGTGTTGGCCCCTCTGCCAGCCGCGCCACGCTACAATCTCACTCATTCACAGAGATGCAGCAGCCTAAAGAACAAAGGGGACAGGATACATCTTCTGCTCTCCACTCAGGTATATCTCCGGATGGCTCACATTCTGATTCAACAACTGGCAGCCCTGATAAATCTAGGCCTAAGCTACAGCACCCAGATGATTCTTCTACACAGGGCTGTTCAGTTAAAAACACCCTGGAGTTTCAGGACACTATATCCTCATTCCCCACTAAAAACCAACGAGTCATGGACTCTACGCTTAAAGAAATGATGTTCTCCCTCCGCAGTGCAATACATGCAGACATGCTGCAACTCATGACATGCAATTCAGCAGTGCAGGCGGTTACTGTTAGGGTGGCCCATGTAGAGGATAAAATGGGTGAATTCGCTGACACATTTAACACTATGATAGATGCGCACAATGAGCACGATGACGACATTGCATGGCTAAAGTCTAAGGTGGCGGACCTCGAGGACCGCTCGAGGAGAAACAATATCAAACTAAGAGGCATACCTGAGACAGTCAAACCCCTGGAACTGACTGAATATCTGACAGCCATTATGCAGGAAGTCCTCCCTGACGTCCCTCTCTGCGACTTGGCAATTGACAGAATTCATAGGCTCCCCAAGCCCAAGCACATCCCGGCTAAGTTGCCAAGAGACACCATTGCCCGGATACATTTTTTCACGGTAAAAGAAAAATGTATGTTCATGATGAGAAAATCGGCCAACCTACCACAGGCGCTGCAGGGCCTGTCCTTCTTTGCGGATCTCTCCGCCCATACTATGAACCGCCACCGCAACCTTCATGACTGTTGCGAAACCGCTCAGGAACCATCAAGTACAATACAGATGGAATTACCCGGCCACTCTGGTCATTACTAGAGGGGACAGAGAATTCCGGGTGTCAACATTGGAAGAAGGCATTCAGCTTTTGGAAAAATAGGGTATCCTGGATCCTGATGGCGCTGACCCGCGCAGACTCAATCCATCTTTACCGTCACCCCCACAGGACTGACACATCATCATCCATCTAGTCCTCCCACAGCATTGTGACCCCCTTCATCAAGTTTCTAAGTCACATAAAGCTCTTGATGTTCTGTTCGGCTATACACTGAACTTTACTCCCCAAATTAGTGGCTAGTAGTGCCGCACAGATAGCCGCAAGGTTATTGTTATTTTATCCTTTTTCTTCTTTTTTTATATTGTTGCTGTTCTACATCACGTGCTGCACACGTTAGTGCAGTTTGTTTTTTCCGCAAATAAGGCTATCTCCTGTGTGATTTTGTGTTTTTCTTTCTCTTTTTGAGTCCGCTTATTATACAGAGTACATACGAGTTCAACGCGTCCTGACACAACCCACAGAGAGACCATTGTCTCCAGTGCCTTGCCTGACATCTTCGGACGTCCTCGATCGGAGGTAATTCTGCCCATGTCTGGACACGTCAGTTATTCCAACCTACATCTCCAAATAAATAACACATCACGTCCAGGTGAACTTGGTCCTACAGACGTACATTAGTCCTGTCTATATAGAGCTCAACTATGGCTTTCCGGATCACCTCTCTAAACATTAACGATCTTAACAGCCCTTATAAGAGACATATGCTGTACCGTGAATTGAAGAAAGATGGCTGCAATATAGCAGCCATACAGGAGACTCATTTTGCCTTGGAGGGCCATCCTCACCTCTCTTTGAAGCAGTTCCCCCACATTTTCATGTCCAATGGCCCCGGGAAGAGATGTGGGGGGGCCATCCTAATCAAAGACACACTAGACTTCCAGTTGATTTCCCAAACTCCCGATCCCGATGGAAGGTACCTAATTGTGACCTGTTCTATAAACAAGATTACTTACACCATCGTTACCGTTTACGCACCCAATGCTGGGCAAATGACTTACATTAACAAAGTCTTGAAAATCCTGTTGCCCCTCATACAAGGTCATCTCATCCTTTGTGGTGACTTAAATGTAGTTCCAAATTATCAACTGGATGTATCAAGAGGGTCACAGAGACAACATCACCGAACTGACCTGTCAGCTTTTTTATTGAAATCAAACCTCTATGATGCCTGGAGGTGCTACCACTCCACTGAAAGAGACTTTAGTTTTTTTTCGAAAAAACATGGGTCATATTCTAGAATTGACGTTTTTCTTACCGACAAATTTCTGCTACAGAAGGTCACGAAAACTGAAATTGGTTCAATAATGTGGTCGGATCACGCCCCTATATCCTTAGTGATTGGGGACGTGGCCCTTACCACAAGGGCTAATAGATGGAGATTTGTGGCTGACCTGCTGGGAGATCGGGAGGACTCCTCTGAGGTTCACACCTCAATGAAGGAGTTCTTCCTCATCAACGACTTAAGTGATATGTGCCCGTTTGTCCTCTGGAACGCTCATAAGGCAGTCCTGCGGGGGCTCCTGATGGCAAAGGGTGCGGCAGTGAGGAAAAGAAGGAGACAGAAAATGGATCAATTATTGTCAACCCTCAAAAAATTAGAACTAGCTAATAAACAATCTCCCTCCCCATCATTATCGGACCAACTTGCCCAAGCCCAAAATGAGCTTTGCCTCCTTTTGATTAATCAACATGCTTCTGCCTTACACAGACTAAAAGCTAGGCAATATTCCCATGGTAACAAGGCAGGCAAGCTCTTGGCCTCTCAGTTAAATGTGAGGGTCTCCAAGCAGCATATCCCCTATTTAATTAATCATTCCTCGGGAGCCAGACTATCAAATCCTAAGGACATTGCTGACGCATTCAGCCAGTATTATGGGTCCTTATATCATTTAAAGGAGGATGGGGGAACCCCTCCACCCTCTCCAGCTAATATCCAAGATTTTCTAAAATCTCTCACACTACCTAGCCTCGCTGCTGAGGCTTTGGCCGAATTAAATTCCCCACTTCAATTATCAGAAATTCAGGCGGTAATTCGATTCCTCCCGACAGGCAAGGCTCCAGGACCTGATGGGTTCACCGCAGAATACTACAAATTATTCAGTGATCTGCTGTCCCATATATCCTGAAGGTATTTCACAAGGCCACCACGTCTGCATCCTTTCCATTGGAGATGTTGGAGGCTACGGTTATAACATTCCCTAAGCCGGGAAAAAGATCCAGATAAAGCGCAGAACTTCAGACCCATCTCTCTTTTGTATGTGGATCTTAAGGTCTACGCGAAAATCCTGGCCAACCGTATCTCCAAATTTTTACCTACACTGATAAAACCTGATCAGGTTGGTTTTGTAATGGGTCGCCAGGCCACAGATGCAACTAGGAGACGAATAGACCTTGTACACTATGCTGAAACCTTGGGTGGGCCCACAGTGTTTCTGTCCCTTTATGAAAAGGCATTTGACAGGATTCACTGGGGATACCTGCGCCAGGTTTTGCTAAAGCTGGGGTTTGGGGGAATGATCTTAGATGCGGTCATGGCACTATATACCTCTCCATCTGCATATGTATTTATTGAGGGCATATTTTCAGATACATTTCAAATAACAAACGTAACGAGACAGGGATGCGCGTTATCCCCTCTCATCTTTGTCATGTTGATAGAACCATTGGCTGAGAGCGTGAGAGCACACACTGGGATCAGTGGTGTTAAAATTGGTATGTCCTCACATGTCATCTCGCTTTTTGCAGATGATGTTATACTATCTTACACGAACCCCCTTTCATCCCTCTCCAATATACAAGAAGTCTTAAATACTTTCCAATCGGTTTCGTACTATAAAGTAAATGACTCCAAATCAAACATCTTGGGTGTGGCTTTACCCCAATGAATGAGAACTAAAATCCAACAATCAGTCCCATATCAGTGGCAACCTGAAGCAATGGAGTATCTTGGCATCAAATTGTCATGCCAGACTTTCAACCTCTATAAACTTAACTTGGCCCCACTCCTTACCTCAGTTCCTCAGGAACTTCTCAGACTTAGTAAATTCTACCTATCATGGTCAGGAAGGAATGCAGCCTATAAGATTTTAGTCCTACCCAAGATCTTGTATTTTTTCAGAGCTCTCCCTGTTCGGGTCCCCGATTCCTTCTATAGGTCACTCCAGTGGTCACTGGCCTCGTTTTTGTGGCAGGGCCGCAAATCCAGATGCGCGCACATGATCCTTACAAAAAGTTTACAGGTGGGAGGAATGGGGGTCCCGGACTTGAGAGACTACCATAGAGCGGCTATATTGTCGCAATCTAAACATTGGTTCCCCTCTGAAAATCCCCCTTGGTGGTACTCTATAGAAAACGCCAAATTAACACGAGGCACATTGATGGACTTAGTCCTTGGTGCCTTGCTAACTAAGCAACTTACTGACTGGGATCACCCTGTACTTAATGCCACTCTCATAGCCTGGCAAAGTTTCTTGCCCGGGAAAGATCTCTTGGATACGCAGATTAGAATTCCCATTCCACTACAGTCACTATCTGTCTTCTCTAGGGATCTAAACCTGGAGCCATGGCATGACTGTGACTTAAAATATCTCTTGGACCTCTGTGTAGGTTCCGATTTACTCTCATACATGCATCTGTGCAGACAACATCCTAGACTTCAGAAGGAATTTTTGACATACATGAGAATTCAGAATATACTGCCTACACCCATCCAAACCCATATAATGTTACCTGAACCTATAGCAAATTTCTGCTTTTCGACTATGTCGAACCACGGAGGGATCAGCCTCTTCTACTCTAATATACAAGACAGACTAAAATTTGTTAAAGCAAGCCCACACCTGAAATGGGAAAGGGACCTAGGTCAAACATTCACGGAGGAACAGTGGAAATCTGCAGTCAAACTAAACTACTCCCTCACTAGCTGCTCCAATTTCAGAGAAGGAACGCAGAAAATACACTTGAGATGTTACAGAACACCTTACATAATGGCCAAATTCCACGCTAAATATTCCAATCTCTGTTGGAGAGGCTGTGGCCAAATCAGCACCCTCCCCCACATCTTATGGTCATGCCTATCTGTAAGAAGCTTCTGGGCATCAATTAATCACTTAATTGCTGAAGTGACAGGTATTTTAAACAAACTAAGAATAGAACAGGCTCTGTTAGGCATAGGGGTGGATTGGTATCCTCCCACATGCAGAGTGGTAGTACAACACATCTTGAATGCAGCAAGATTAGCCATAGCCCGTAAATGGAAAGATGCATCTCCCCCATCCAGGAGAGAGGTAATACAAATAGTCCCCCGTCCAAATAGTGAAAGAATCATACCAATACAAAAAAATCCTCAGCCAACAGTTGTCCAATACCAAAAAATTTAAATCTAGGTGGCTCACCTGGGAATTATTCATAAATCAGCGGACTTAGAGCAAAACGTATCTATGGCTTGGCGACCGGTGGCGCCGGTGGCCGGCTCCCCAGGGGACGTAAAAATGCTCCCAGTTGGGTGTCCCGGGGGGAGTTGGGTATATGTCCACAACGGTATTGTATGTAATATTCCGTATTCCTTTATATTTCTTTGTTTTCCTCCCCTTTTTTTTTTTGGTACCTCCACACCGTTAATCGTAATGATGAATTAATTGATCAATTGGTTATACGTGTTATTTAATTACTTTAAGTATGTAAATGCATGAACGACCCAGAAATTTACATTGTTTCTTTGTGTATTCTCATACTGTTCTACTGTTATTCTTGTTTAAAAACGAATAAAAAGATTAAAAAAAAAAAAAATAAGTGCAAATGTAGAGGCCCAGCTCATATTTTTCATCATGGTCAAGAAGAGGTTAGGCTTATTCTTGAGTTAATGTGTATTAATTTGTTTTTATATAATAAGGCATGTGATATTATCATACCTTGACACATCAAATATGTTACCTTATTTTCTGCTGAAAGAGCTCATAATATATTTGATTGTATAGAATAGTACGTATGGAATGATACACCTCTACAACAGCATCTCAGAAGGTACACTCATTATAATTAAGGCCTATTTTTCTGAAAAGTTAATTACTGCATATCTAATGCAATTTTCTTATTGAGCCCAGAAATCTTAAATGTAATGAATTAAACAATAGCTTATATCGAAGATGCATACATTAACTCATGCATGCTTAAACACAACATCCATTTTGCATTGCAAGCCAACAGGTAGACTGTTTTTGCAGTTTATAATGGCAGAGTTTATAATCGCATAGTTATACATGTAAAAGTCAGTATATTTAAACTGAAGCAGACAAAAAGGGAACCAGCTCTGCATAGTAACCAATCAGCTTCTTCAGCTTGCTCAGTTAAGCCTTGAAAATGAAAGTTCAGCTGGCTACACACTATACAATTTGTTTTAGATGTTTTTCCTTTAGATTTACTAAAACTTTAACATATGAGGAACAACCTAAACACTTTCAATTTTTATGCAATCTGGTAGACCCTTGCACTACATAGTTGAAGGTGAATAGTTGAGGGTATGTGGCCTTGTATGGTTAAGGGAGGGGGTGCAATTTAATCATCCCCTCCCCTTTCCTGACCTGCCAGGCTGCATGCTCGGATAAGGGTCTGGGATGGATTTTGGGGGGACCGTCTTTTATTTATTTTTTTATTTTGGCGTGGGGTTCCCCTAAAACCCATACTAGACCTGAAGGGCCTGGTATGGACTGGGACAGGGACCCATGCTGTTGTTTTCTTTATTTTTAATAGCCGAGAGCCGTCAATTGTAACCGCAAGTCATTTTGAATGGGATTTGATTTATTTTTTTTTTCTTTAGAAGTGTAATTTTTGCTGTAGCATGTTTTACGCATGCTACAGATATGCCACTTTATAGGCACATTAAGGGGACCCCCAGGCACTATAATTAAAGGAATTTTTATTTTACCAGCACATTTTTTTTTTTTTGTTCCGCTGTCAGCAGGGAAACGAATTGACAGCCGATGACTCATTGGTTGTTGAGGACGCTGCTGCCGGCTTCCTTGTCCCACTCCATAACAACCAGCTTGTACTGCACCCTGATTAGGCAAAGCTCTGCCCAATCAGGGCACAGCGCAGCATTGCAGGGTGTTCATCGGGGCAAACACCTGGCGAACACCCTGCAAATTCGGGTGTTCAGCGAACAGCCGAATAGGCAAATTTTGGGCCCAAAATAATGCTCAGGATGAACCGTTCACCCATCCCTAGTGCCCATCCATCTCCTTGCCCTCCTTGCTGGCTCCTACAGTGTGACGTCAGGGTGCTTGGACCATGCTGCAGGCGGCCGTGCTGATATGATATGATATTTTCTGCTTACACAAGCAATTACTCTGTAAGTGCAAGACTTTTTATATTAAACATTTGGTTTTAAATGGTAATGCACTATGAGTCCTCTCTATTACTTTTAACTTTAAACAATCCACGAGTTGTGAGCCTGAGATCACCTCGAGTCCCAGAGAGTGGCCTGCAAAGAGCTGTGGTTTTCAAACTGAGATATCTAACATGTGAATAAGATCCCTTGTGATGTATGGGTCTGATAAGCGGCCATCCTTTCTTTTAAGGGCACGGGGGTGATGCACAAGCACTTTCAAGCATAACTACACAAAGGCACTATTTCCTAAAGGAGGTGGATGGGTACCTTTAGTTGGTTACACTATCTACACCTATGCAGGGCCGGACTGGCCTACCGGGATACCGGGAAATTTCCCGGTGGGCCGCCGGCCCTGGGGCCGCTTTAAAATTGTGGCCGCTTTAAGACGCAGCCGCTATTGTGGCCGCTTTAAGACGCGGCCGCTATTGCGGCCGCTTTAAGAGCCGGCCGCTATTGTGGCCGCTTTAAGATGCGGCCGCTATTGTGGCGGCTTTATGACGCGGCCGCTATTGTGGCCGCTTTAAGACGCGGCCGCTATTGGGACCGCCCCGCGGCCGCGCTGTGATGGCTGCTGCATCCCTGGTGAAGTCCGTACTATGTAAGCCGCTATGAGCGGCATGACGTCAGAGCGGCGGCGCCGGCCGGCGGTGGATCATGTGACTGAGTCTGTCAGCAAGACGGACGGTCACGGTGACGGCGCCGAGGGACCCACTACACGGACGCCAGCCCAGCAGCCCAGCAGCCCAGCACCCAGGGAATCAAGTCCGAGTGTCACAGTCTGACCAAGTTAGTACTAAAAAAATCAGCAGACTGCAGTGCAATTATTGATCCCATCCTCCGACCTCCACCAGACCACCACAGATCTTCTCCCTAATAGGATGGGGGGGAAGCAGTGGCTGTGAGGAGGATGGCACCCCCCATCACCACTGCCACCAATCTCCCCTCACCACCACCACTGCCAACGATTCCCACCCCCCTCACCACCACTGCCAACGATTCCCACCCCCCTCACCACCACTGCCACCGATTCCCACCCCCCTCACCACCACTGCCAACGATTCCCACCCCCCTCACCACCACTGCCACTGATTCCCACCCCCCTCACCACCACTGCCACCTATTCCCACCCCCCTCACCACCACTGCCACCGATTCCCACCCCCCTCACCACCACTGCCACCGATTCCCACCCCCCTCACCACCACTGCCAACGATTCCCACCCCCCTCACCACCACCACCACTGCCACCGATTCCCACCCCCCTCACCACCACTGCCACCGATTCCCACCCCCCTCACCACCACTGCCACCGATTCCCACCCCCCTCACCACCACTGCCACCTATTCCCACCCCCCTCACCACCACTGCCACCGATTCCCACCCCCCTCACCACCACTGCCACCGATTCCCACCCCCCTCACCACCACTGCCACCGATTCCCACCCCCCTCACCACCACTGCCACCTATTCCCACCCCCCTCACCACCACTGCCACCTATTCCCACCCCCCTCACCACCACCACCACTGCCACCGATTCCCACCCCCCTCACCACCACTGCCACCGATTCCCACCCCCCTCACCACCACTGCCACCGATTCCCACCCCCCTCACCACCACTGCCACCTATTCCCACCCCCCTCACCACCACTGCCACCTATTCCCACCCCCTCACCACCACTGCCACCTATTCCCACCCCCCTCACCACCACTGCCACCGATTCCCACCCCCCTCACCACCACTGCCACCGATTCCCACCCCCCTCACCACCACTGCCACCTATTCCCACCCCCCTCACCACCACTGCCACCTATTCCCACCCCCCTCACCACCACCGCCACCGATTCCCACCCCCCTCACCACCACCGCCACCGATTCCCACCCCCCTCACCACCACCGCCACCGATTCCCACCCCCCTCACCACCACTGCCACCTATTCCCACCCCCCTCACCACCACTGCCACCGATTCCCACCCCCCTCACCACCACTGCCACCTATTCCCACCCCCCTCACCACCACTGCCACCTATTCCCACCCCCCTCACCACCACTGCCACCTATTCCCACCCCCCTCACCACCACTGCCACCAATTCCCACCCCCCTCACCACCACTGCCACCGATTCCCACCCCCCTCACCACCACTGCCACCTATTCCCACCCCCCTCACCACCACTGCCACCGATTCCCACCCCCCTCACCACCACTGCCACCTATTCCCACCCCCCTCACCACCACTGCCACCTATTCCACCCCCCTCACCACCACCACCACTGCCACCGATTCCCACCCCCCTCACCACCACCACCACTGCCGATTCCCACCCCCCTCACCACTGCCACCGATTCCCACCCCCCTCACCACCACTGCCACCGATCCCACCCCCCTCATCACCACCCCCTCATCACCACCACCGCTGCCACTGATCCCACCCCCCTCATCACTACCCCTGCTGCCACCGATCCCAACCCCCTCACCACCACCCCTGATGCCACTGATCCCACCCCCCTCACCACCACCGCTCCCACCACCCCTGCTGCCACTTATCCCACCCCCCTCACCATCACCACCGCTTCCACTGATTCCACCCCCCTCACCACCACCCCTGCTGCCACTCATCCCACCCCCCTCATCATGTCTGCAACCTCTGACATCTCCTGTACCATGTCTGCACAGCCCCTGACATCTCCTGTACCATGTCCGCACAGCCCCTGACATCTCCTGTACCATGTCCGCACAGCCCCTGACATCTCCTGTACCATGTCCGCACAGCCTCTGACATCTCCTGTACCATGTCCACACAGCCTCTGACATCTCCTGCACCATGTCCGCACAGCCTGTGACATGACCTGTACCATGTCCACACAGCCTCTGACATCTCCTGTACCATGTCCGCACAGCCCCTGACATCTCCTGTACCATGTCCGTACAGCCCCTGACATCTCCTGTACCATGTCCGCACAGCCCCTGACATCTCCTGTACCATGTCCGCACAGCCTCTGACATCTCCTGTACCATGTCCACACAGCCTCTGACATCTCCTGTACCATGTCTGCACAGCCTGTGACATCTCCTGTACCATGTCTGCACAGCCTGTGACATCTCCTGTACCATGTCCGCACAGCCTCTGACATCTCCTGTACCATGTCCGCACAGCCCCTGACCTCTCTTGTACCATGTCCTCACAGCCCCTGACATTTCCTGTACCATGTCCGCACAGCCTCTGACATCTCCTGTACCATGTCCGCACAGCCTCTGACACCTCCTGTACCATGTCCGCACAGCCTCTGACATCTCCTGTACCATGTCCACACAGCCTCTGACATCTCCTGTACCATCTCCGCACAGCCTCTGACATCTCCTGTACCATGTCCGCACAGCCTGTGACATCTCCTGTACCATGTCTGCACAGCCTGTGACATCTCCTGTACCATGTCCGCACAGCCTATTACATCTCCTGCACCATGTCTCCACAGCCCCTGACATCTCCTGCACCATGTCTCCACAGCCCCTGACATCTCCTGCACCATGTCTCCACAGCCCCTGACATCTCCTGCACCATGTCTCCACAGCCCCTGACATCTCCTATACCATGTCTCCACAGCCCCTGACATGTCCTGTACCATGTCCACACAGCCCCTGACATCTCCTGTACCATGTTCACACAGCCCCTGACATCTCCTGTACCATGTCTCCACAGCCCCTGACATCTCCTGTACCATGTCCGCGCAGCCTCTGACATCTCTTGTATCATGTCCGCACAGCCCCTGACATCTCCTGTACCATGTCCACACAGCCCCTGACATCTCCTGTGCCATGTCTCCACAGCCCCTGACATCTCCTGTACCATGTCTCCACAGCCCCTGACATCTCCTGTACCATGTCCGCACAGCCTATGACATCTCCTGCACCATGTCTCCACAGCCCCTGACATCTCCTGCACCATGTCTCCACAGCCCCTGACATCTCCTGCACCATGTCTCCACAGCCCCTGACATGTCCTGTACCATGTCCACACAGCCCCTGACATGTCCTGTACCATGTCTCCACAGCCCCTGACATCTCCTGTACCATGTCCGCACAGCCTCTGACATCTCCTGTATCATGTCCGCACAGCCCCTGACATCTCCTGTACCATGTCCACACAGCCCCTGACATCTCCTGTACCATGTCTCCACAGCCCCTGACATCTCCTGTACCATGTCTCCACAGCCCCTGACATCTCCTGTACCATGTCCGCACAGCCCCTGACATCTCCTGTACCATGTCTCCACAGCCCCTGACATCTCCTGTACCATGTCTCCACAGCCCCTGACATCTCCTGTACCATGTCTCAACAGCCCCTGACATGTCCTGTACCATGTCCGCACAGCCCCTGACATGTCCTGTACCATGTCCACACAGCCCCTGACATGTCCTGTACCATGTCCACACAGCCCCTGACATGTCCTGTACCATGTCCACACAGCCCCTGACATGACCTGTACCATGTCCGCACAGCCTATGACATCTCCTTTACCATGTCCGCACTTTTACCACTTTTAACTAGAATTTGCTCTTTTATATATAAAGCCCTATATGCTTTCATATCTATCTTATCTATGTATAATACACTCTTCAAATTTGCTTTAAAATGCATGGTTTTCCCTTTTATGAACAAGGAAATAATGGCGCTATGCTGTTGGGCCGGTATAATAATGCTATGGGGCTGGTATGACATTTTTTCCAGGGCTGAATTTTATTCCCAGTCCGGCCCTGCACCTATGAACCCTTTGAACCTGATTATTTTTGATTTATTGAAGGACTGAATTTAATTTACAGCTATTGAACATACAGCACTGTTTAAAGGACCTTTGTTTTGTACTTCCCACTTAAATGTATATTTGCATGGTATAAGAGGTATATGTGTCACTACAAATATTAAAAGTGGTTGTAAACTCAAATGGCTAAAATTGATCTTGCCTCAATGTGGTTGTTCATTAAAGAGGTTGTAAACCTCAGAACTTTTTTTAGAAAAGAAATTAACTTCTGAAAGACAAACCCATACTGAGCTAGTATGCATCCCATACTAGCTCATTATGAAATTCTTACCTTAGAACGAAGGCCCGAAGTGCCAACCGCTCACCTCTCTCATGGGTGACATGTTGTGTCGCCCTTCTTCTGGGTTTGCGGCATCCGGCCATCTGATTGGCTGGAGCCGCAATGACATCAGTCCCACGCATGCGCGCGGGAGCCGATATTTACAGTACCTATATGTAAGCCTTAATATAGGCTCACCTATAGGTACAAGTTGCACAGGAGGGTTTACTTCCTCTTTAAGCAGTCCAGTGTGTTGTTTTTTTTTTTTTTTCAATTTTAAATACCTTTCTTTCTTTGTGGTCGTTTGTAGTCATCTCCTCTCTCTGCTCTGTATCATGATCTAAAATAATCAAGAGGGCGGGGCCGAGATTGCCCTCAGTATGTGAATGAAGGCTGTAGGAGAGGGGAGGGGATGTGAGGAGAGGATAGGGGAGGGGCCTCTCACTGAACACTATGGAGCTGACAGGAAGATATGAGGGGGGAGGAGGGGGAGCTGCACAGACACACAGGACAGAAACAAGATGACGGAAGCACGTATCCTGACCACGATCTCATGGCTCAGCAGCCATGATAAATGTGGTCACCTCACAGAGGGAAAGTCAGGACCAGGCAGATTTAAGCAGGTACTGTAGGAAATGCAATTGACTAGGCAAAAGCACTATTCTATAGCGTGTGCCTTAAAGGGACAGGAGCATGATTTTTGGGGGGTAACAATCACTTTAAAGGCAGTAATGTGCTTGTTATAGGCATATATTACTGGTTTTATCACATTTGATTATTTAGCACTGTCATTTTTTGTGCACCATTTGAGACAGCGCAGCATTATTACTTTATCAATATTGCCAGATTCTAGTATTCAAGGAATACATTGGTGTAGCAGTCTCGGTACTATTGTGGCCAAGCGGAACCCTCAGAAATAGTATAAAAATTAGTATTTGGTAAAGCACATCAGCAATGGCAAATTACATATTTCTCCCATGACAAGTTTCCCTTTGGGCTACATTTCCCCACATTATGTGGCAAATTAGCTTGTAGTACATCATTTCTAAAAATTCTATTTACGAAAGAATAATTGGCCATCAAACTTTCAGTAATATGATAAACAAATTAAGTGCTGCATAGAAATATTTATTGTGCATTTCCCATATATTGTTGACCTAATATACATTGCAAACTCAATGAACCACCTGCATTTCTTTCGAAGTCCTCACCATGTTCATGTCAGCAAACAGCAACAGCATCATCTAATGCCATACCTGTTCTCTTGAGAAATAACACTAATACTCTATTTGGGACTCAAACTCCCTGCATCCACACATGAGTAAAGATTATAAGGGTGTACTTCAGATGCAGGTTTAGTTATACATTCAGTGTGCCTGCATACAATATTTCAAAGATGTTGTGTAACAGTCATTATAACTTGATATTGGCACATGCAATAACATAGTTTGATTCCACTTTACGTAGAACCAGCTTACATGAATTTGAGCTCTGGGCAAGACTGGGGCAAATTGGGGCCCCTTTGGCTGGAATACAGCAGACACTGAGACACAACCCAGTTCATAGGTTAATCTATTTCCATGCATCTTTTGTATCTTTTTAAAATTTGTTTTTTGGAGAGAAGTTCAGGAATAGAGTATTTTATACAATATGGATTGGGACATCCTGGATGATGTGATACTGTCTTTATCACCTTTTTTTTTTAGATAAAAAACAGTTCTCATAATGATTTTTAGTCTAAAAATTGTATTTGAAATCTTGACATCAATTCTTGTTGAAGTATTTTATTGGTTAAGAAAGAGAGCAGTAATACATCAGGTTTTGGCCCATACATGGACTAAAAAGTATAAAGGTAAGTGGGTAGCACAACGACAACAATAGTCAAGATTTTGAGCATAAAAGGGGTAATTTTTAGGCAAAGGTATAGGGTATATAATAGGCATTGGATGATACATTCTAGAGTCAAGCAATTAAGGGCATGTGGAGAGTATACAAGTTGTATTGAGATTCTTTATCTAATTAATAAGGTGTACGGATCTTGAGATCAAGAAAGCGTTTGCGTGAAAGCTTATTGTAGTGCTGAGGTAAGTTCTAGGGTGTTGGCTACTTAGGAAAGGAGACTATAAGAGGAGAAAAGTAAAAGATCAGGAGTGTAGATCTTGACACGAATTCTTCAGGAATAAATTGGAACTCCAACCAAAATTAGCTTTTTCTGTTGTTTTTTATTTAGACACCCAAGGCAGGGACTGAACTGAAGCTGGAACCTTTGTATTAAATCACGCTTGACATTAACATGTCTGAGTTTGTTATAGTTAAAAAAAGGTTTTAGCTACTAATACACACTACACACTAATTATTTTTAATAAAAATTTGGATTAAAGGGTGTGTTTAAATATTTGTCTGGAGTACGGCTTTAAGCTATTGTTCAAATGACATTTGTATGGTCATTGGTGTACAGATGCCCAAATGGAAACCTGGTAGAAAACCAGTGAAAAGTTGTAAACAAAATTTGTATTTATTTGCTGAATTTCAGGTTTGTTATTGTGCCTTTGGCACCTATTTCTAGATAAACAAGACAAGTCACTGCTCTTTTCTTAACCCTGGTTCAATGCAAACAGAATTTGCTGCAAGCTTTTTGAAGTAGTAAAAAAGTATTTAGACATAGTTGATAAAACGAAAGACTGCCCCAATGGTAACACTCTCATCTTTTGCTTTAAACTTTGGAGGAGTCCCCAGTGGATCATAAATCAGGGATATGGTTTGAAAAATGTGTACCGTTTGTTCCACAACAGCAAAATATTTTTCTTGTAATACATGGGTCAAAATATGTAAACCACAAGTACATTGTATGTCTGCTTCAAATGTTACTTGTGAAAGTTGTTTTTTCTAAATTAGCAATATTGTTAACAGCTTGTTTTTTCCCATACACACTTCCTTTACTATAGAAAATGTTATTCAAACTAACAACATTTTTTTTTTTTACAAATAATTACTTTAATAAATTACTCAATAATAGCAGTTACTGAAAGCAAAAAAAAAAAAAAAAAGATATGATTTGCCCCTATCCAGAGATACAGGTCCACTTCACCAGACAATGTTGTTTAAATTGTCTCCAGGATGCTTTGTTCTTTTTTGCGAACAAAGCTTCAATGATTCCCTTCATTTATATGAGACTTTTATCCTAGATTAGGGTGGCCAGACATTCCCCCCCCCCCCCGGTTTCCAGGGAGAGTCCCCGGACTGAGGACACTGTCTCGGGTCCAAGTCTGTCCCCAGTTTTGTTCCTACTAGGCTGTAGTAACTGCTTTTCTCCCCCTGCAGTGCCGATCTAGCCCTGATCCCCCCCAAGCAGCGCACAGTGATTGTGCTGCCCACTCTGCTGAATGGAAGGAAGGAGCAGGGAGGGGGCGGGGCCCAGACTGACACTCAGGGAGGAGCTTCAGGGGCTGCAGCCTGCAGAGAGACTACATGTGACTGACAGAGAGCCAGAACCATTATACAGAGAGGGAAATGCAGTATATAGGGAGATAGATACAGTGTATAAATAGAGAGGGAGATACAGTATATAGAGAGAGGGAAATACAGTATAATGAGCGGGAAATACAGTATATAGAGAGGGAAATACAGTATATAGGGTGGAAAATATAGTATATAGAGAGAGTGAGATGCAGTATATAGAGAGAGAGGGAGATACAGTAAATAGAGAGAGGGAAATTTGGTATATAGAGAGAGGGAGATACAGTATATAGAGAAGGAAATACAATATATAGAGAGTGGGAAATACACTATATAGAGAGAGAAATACAGTACATAGAGAGAGGGAGATACAGTATATAGAGAGAGATACAGTATTATTATTATTATACAGGATTTATATAGGGCCGACAGTTTGCGCAGCGCTTTACAATATGAGGGAAGACAATACAGTTACAATACAATTCAATACAGGAGGATTTAGAGGGCCCTGCTCGTTAGAATTTACAATCTAGAAGGGGGGGGGGTCAAGTGAAACAAAAGGCAATAGCTGTGAGGGATGAGCTGATGGAGAAAATGGAGGTACAGTTGTCAGGTGTGGGTAGGATAGGTTTCTCTGAAGAGGAGGGTTTTCAGAGATTGTCTAAAAGCTAATAGAGTAGGAGATAATCGGACAGATAAGGATAAGGAGTTTCATAGGATTGGTGAGGCTCTGGTAAAGTCCTGGAGGCGAGCATAGGAGGAGGTGACGAGGGAGCTAGAGAGCAGGAGGTTTTGAGAGGTACGAAGAGAGCAATTCGGTTGGTGTTTTGAGACTAGGCTAGTGATGTAGCTGGGGGTTAAGTTGTGGATGGCTTTGTAAGATGTTGTTAGTATTTTGAATTGAATTCGTTGGGTGAGCGGAAGCCAGTGAAGGGCTTGACAGAGAGGAGCAGTGGATACTGAGCGATTGGTAAGGTGGATGAGTCTGGCAGCAGCGTTCATGATGGATTGAAGGAGGTATATAGGGGGTATATATACCTGTGTATAGGTAAGCCAATGAGAAAGGAATTGCAGTAGTCGAGGCGCGAGATGACCAGGAAGTGAACTAGGAGCTTTCTTGTATCTTTGGTTAGAAAGGGGCGTATTTTGGAGATGTTGCAGAGGTTGAGGCGGGAAGATTTGGACAGTGATTGGATGTGGGGCTTAAAAGAGAGTTTAGAGTCCAGAACAACACCTAGGACCTTGGCATGCGGGGATGGGCTGATAGTAATGCCATCGATATTGACAGAGAGATCAGGGGAAGGGACACGTGACGGAAGAAAGATTATAAGCTCGGTTTTGGATGGATTGAGTTTGAGGTAATAGTGTGACATCCAGACTGATATATCAGATAGTAGATTAGTGATACGTGAGGAGACTGAGGGAGAGAGCTGAGGGGTGGATAAATAGATTTGAGTATCGTCAGCTGACCTAGAGAGGACGTGTAGATTGAAAACAGGAGGGGTCCGAGAACAGAGCCTTGGGGGACCCCAACAGAAAAAGGAAGAAGGAAGAAGAGGAGGAAGTAGAACTGTAAGTAACGCTAAAGGTGCGGTTGGATTAGTAGGAAGATAACCAGTGAAGAGTACAGTCACTAAGAAAAAAGGCGTGGAGTTTTTTGAGGAGGAGGGGATGGTCAACCGTATCAAAGGCAGCAAAAAGGTCCAGGAGTAGGAGTACAGAGTAGTGTCCATTGGTTTTGGCAGTTAGTAGATCGTTTGTCAGTTTTAGGAGAGCAGTTTTAGTGGAGTGTTGAGGCCGAAATCCAGACTGAAGGGGATCAAGGAGGCTATTCTCTGCAAGGTGGTCGCACAGTCGGTTGTAGACCAGACGTTCAAGGAGTTTGGATAAAAAGGGGAGCAGGAAAATAGGGCGTAGGTTGTTAAGATCGGTTGGGTCCAGTGAGGGCTTTTTAAGTATGGGACTGACTAGTGCATGTTTTAGAGAGTTGGGGAAGATGCCAGAAGAGAGGGAGAGATTGAAGATGTGGGTTAGAGAGCGTAGAATAGGGCCAGAGGGTGAATGTAGCATGTGCGAGGGAACAGGATCCAGAGGGCAGGTGGTTAAATGGACATTAGCAAGTCATTTAGCAACCTCATCTATAGTAGTGGGGTTGAATGAGGGAAGTAGTAAATGCACATGTGGGCATGAAGCGTGAAGCATGGAAGTATCTTAACAGCAATGATTTCCTCACAAATTGTATCAATCTTCAGTTTAAACTGGTTGGCAATCTCCTGGGCAGTGAGTGAGTCAGTGGGAGGAGGTAGTGGAGGACGGAGTAGAGAATTAAAGGTAGCGAAGAGTTGCCAGGGGCGGGATGACAAGTTGTTAATGAGAGTGATAAAATAGTTCTGCTTGGCGGTGTGGAGACTGGAATTGTATTTTTGGAGGGCAGATTTATATTGGTGGAAATCTATCTGAGACCTAGTCTTTTGCCACAGGCGCTCAAGAGCACTGCTATACTTTTGCAGGCTTCTAGTGTTATCTGTTTGCCAAGGTTGAAGGGGTCGGGGCCTGATTTCATGTGTAGTGAGGGGGGCCAGTGTGTCTAGGGAGGCTAAAAGTGAAGTGTTGTAGACAGAAGTGGCTAGGTTGGTGCAGCAAAGGGGTGCAATTTTGTCATAGAGGTGGTCGGTAGCAGAGTAGAGAAGAGAAGGGTTGAGATGGCGTAGGTTTCTGCGGGTAACTGTAAGGTAGCTAGAGGGAGAGGAGGTGGAGGAGAGGGAGAGAGTGAAACTAATAAGGTAGTGATCAGAGAGAGGGAAAGGGTTGTTTGAAAGGTTGTGCGGAGTGCATAGGTGGGAGAAAACCAGGTCAAGGGTATTGCCTTCAGAGTGAGTAGAAGCATGTATCCATTGCTTCAGGTCAAAGGAGGAGGTTAGACTAAGAAGTTTGGAAGTGGCAGGATTGTTAGTATTAACCACTTAAGCCCCGGAAGATTTTCCCCCCTTCCTGACCAGGGCCTATTTTGCGATTCGGCACTGCGTGACTTTAACTGCGTGGTTGTGCGACGCTGTACCCAAATTAAATTGACGTCCTTTTTTTTCCCACAAACAGAGCTTTCTTTTGGTGGTATTTGATCACCTGTGCAATTTTTTGATCATGCGCTATAAACAAAAAAAGAGCAACAATTTTGCAAAAATAACAATATTTTTCACATTTTTTATACGAAATTCCCCAAAGGTAAAAATCACATTTTTTTAACATTTTAGGCCAATTTGTTTTCTGCTACATATGTTTGGTAAAAAAAATCGCAAAAAGCGTATTTTAATTGGTTTGCGCAAAAGTTACTGTAAAAATGACACTGGGAGGGAAGGGGTTAACTTTATTGGAGAGGGAGGGGTTAAGTGTGTCCCTAGGGGCGTGTTTCTTACTGTGATTGGATGTGGCTTTGTGTGTAACAGCACAGATCAACGGTCCTACATAGCAGGACCGAGTGATCTGTGCTTTTACACAAGGGAGAGTGACAGGCGGCTTTGTTTACATTAGCTGCCTGCCTTTCTCCCTCTCCACCCGACGATCGCGAGTGACCGGCGGACATCGGGTCCGCCGGTCACACGCGCCTGCTTCTTCGGGTACAAGCGGGGGTGGGAGCGCGCCTCTGGCGGCACGCGCTCGCCCCCTATTCGCTCCCAGGCTAGTGACGTACCGGTACGTCACTTTGCCTGGGAGGGGCTGACCGCCACCGTATATAGTCGGGCGGCGGTTGGCAAGTGGTTAATAGGGATGTTGAAGTCGCCGAGAACGATTGTGGGGATTTCAGAAGAGAGAAAGTAGGGTAGCCAGGCAGAGAAATCATCAAGAATGGTTGATACTGGTCCAGGGGGGCGGTAGATCACAGCTATCCTTAGAGAAACAGGGGGAAAAAGACGAATGCAGTGTACCTCAAATGAGGAGAGTGAGAGAGAGGGAGGTGGGTGAAGTACCTGAAAGGTGCCATGTAGGACTAGAAGGATCCCAACACCCCCTCCCTTTCATCCACTGGGTCTGTGGGAGTGAGTCCAGAGAAGACCACCTTGGGATAGGGCAGCAGAAGACGTGGTGTCGGATTCGTGAAGCCAGGTTTCGGTGATGGCAAGTAGATTGAATGAGTTAGCGATAAAAAGGTCATGGAGAGAGGTGAGTTTTTTTACAGACAGAGCATGGATTCCAAAGGGTGCAAGAGAAAGGGAGTCTGGTCATGGGAAGAAGAGAGATGGGAACTAAATTGTGCAGATTGCGGCTGTGGCCAGAGGATGCATTGTAATGGGCGTGTTGAGTATGGGTAAAAGATGGAGACCCAGGGTTTAAGGATATGTCTCCAGAGGTTAGGAGAAGCAGAAAGGTGAGGGTAGTAATATGAGAGTGTGATTTATATGAAGGGACATGCCCCTGTGTCCTTGAGATTTTGTGTGCATGTGGATTTAAAAATAGCAGGAGATGGTATGTGCAATATTAAGGAGAGGGTGATAGGAGAGAAGGAGAGAAGTGAGGGTGATATATATAAGCTGTGGGGTGGAGAAGAGGGGGGAAGGAGAGAGAGTTTAAGGATAGAGGACAGGGCTGTCGGAAGAAGTGGTAGAGAGTGTATGTTACAAGGAGAGAGAGCTGAAGGGGCAAATAAGGTCACCTGGTGTGGTGTTAAAATCAGCTTTCCTTTGTTCATTCGCTTTGTGCAGTCGCTGAAGTGCAGAGTCAGAAGTGCTGCCACTTATATAAAATAGCCCCACTTTGAGAAAAGAGCCCCAAAAGCAGACGTGCCCCCCTTGCACACGTATATACAGATAGGGAAATACAGTATATAGAGAGAGGGAGATACAGTATATAGAGCGGGAAAGACAGTATATAGAAAGGAAGCTACTGTATAAAAGGGAGGGAAATACAGTATATAGAGAGAGGGATATACAGTGTATAGAGAGAGGGAGATACAGTATGTAGAGTGAGAGGGAAATACAGCATATAGGGAGGGAAATACAGTATAAATAGAGAAAGGAATGCAGTATATAGATAGAGGGAGATACAGTATATAGAGAGAGGGAAAAAAGTATATAGTGAGAGGGAAGTACAGTATATAGAGAGAGATATAATTTGAGGGAAAATATGCTCATAAAATAGTTTACTATTTGCCAATAAAAAAAAAAAAATATGTCCGCAGATTTAATTTTAAGAATCTGGTCATCTTATCCTAGACGGTCTTGTATAGATATATAAATAGTAACGGGAGACCCACACACACAAACAGAATGGGGCCACTTGGAGTTCCCCCTAAAAAATACATACAAGGCCCTTATTCTTGATGAGGGACTGATATGGATGTTGAGCAGGATAGCTTTTCAGAGAATCAACAAGTGTGTCATTGTCATTTAAAAAAAAGTCCGGGTCCGTGTCCCGGACTTTTACCGAACTTTTCCCGGACACCGAACCCCATTGAAGTCAATGGGGACCCGAACTTTAAGGCACTAAAATGGCTCTAAAACACCAATGGAAAGGGCTAGAGTGCTGCAAATGGCAGCAAAACGTAGTTAAGAGCATGGCAAGTGCTCTGCAAACAAATGTGGATAGGGAAATAACTTAAAACAACAAAAAAAAACAGAAAAATAAAACAATGTTCTTCATCTCTGAAGGACGAGGCCCATATGGAGTAGGAGGGAGGTTGAGGTGGTGGTGGATGTGGCGGTGTCATAGGCGTGCGCACAGGGTGTGCCTGGTGTACCTGGGCACACCCTAATCACCTAGGGCACATAGCATTATCGCTCTGTTTGCCAGTGAGGAGATGGGAAAGATCTCCCTCGCACCTGCTCTGCTCTATTTCTCTTTGCCAGCAGGGAGAGTAATGTATCGAGGCCATGTACATGTAGGCAAACACATGCATGTGTATTTCAACTTTGGGGTGCACACCCTAATGCAATAGGCTGCGCACACCTATGGGCGGTGTAGGTGGAAGCGGCGGTGGAGGAGGACCAGGGCCGGATTAAGAGCATCATGGTCTTGGTGCTGAGGATTTTGAAGGGCCTTAAGGGCCGTGCCTTGGCATGCACCCAGAGGAGGAAGGGTGCAGCCATGCATGCCTAATTCAACATGGGATGCTGTCTCTGAAGCCCATAAACACATCCATGCATCGGCAACTGTCCCTCCTTGTCCGGCCTTTGCGCTGTGTGGGGAGGTTCTGAGGGTGCTGCCTGGGGAAGCAAGCATAGAAGCCAGACTTCTGTGTTTACAAGTGACAGAAGAGCGGTCACAGTGAATATGGCCAACCCGGGGCCTATATAAAAGGTAGGGGCCTGCATGGAGCTGCAGCTCCAATAGCCCCTACGTTAATCTGGCCCTGAGGAGGAGGACGAGATAGCCAACACTGCTTCTTTTCACAAATTTTAAATGAGGGTACACCCCAAAAGAGTGAGAAAGAGCAAAAATGGAACAATGGCTGGGTAAGGTCGGTATCCATTGCTATTCTGCACAAGGTACGGAAAAGTCCAGTGGGATCCATGCCTGGTTCATTTTAATGAACGTGAGCTTGTCCACATTGTCTCTGGACAGGCGGCTGCGCTTGTCTGTTATAACACCCCCAGCCGTGCTAAATACCCGTTCAGATAATACACTGGCTGCAGGGCACGCCAGCACCTCCAAGGCGTAAAGGGCAAGCTCAGGCCATGTGCCCAATTTGGAGACCCAGAAGTTGAAGGGGGCAGACCCCTCATTCACTACATGTAGGCGTGTGCACACATACTGCTCCACCATGTTGGTAAAATGCTGCCTCCTGCTAAGACGTTCCATCTGAGCTGCTGGTGCTGCTGTTTGTTGTGGCGTGCTGACAAAGCTTTTCCACATTTCGGCCATGCTAACCCTGCCTTCTGAGGTGCTGGCGGTGCCCTGGTTGAGTTGGCGACCTCCTCCTCCTCCTCCTCTGCCTTGTGCTTCCACTGTGGCCCCGCTGTCAGATGGGAATGCCAGCAGCATCGCGTCTACCAGCGTGCGCTTGTACTCGCGCATCTTGCGATCGCGCTCCAGTGAGTGAATTAAGGACGGTACGTTGTCCTTGTAACGGGGATCCAGCAGCGTGGCCACCCAGTAATCAGCACAAGTTAGAATGTGGGCAACTCGGCGGTCGTTGTGGAGACACTGCAGCATGTAATCGCTTATGTGTCCAGGCTGCCCAGAGGCGACGAAAGGCTGTCCTCTGTGGGAGGTGTATCGTCCGTGTCCTCTGTATCCCCCCAGCCACGGACCAGTGATGGCCATGAGCTGGCCTGGGTGCCACCCTGCTGTGAACATGGTTCCATCTCCTCCTTCAGCTCCTCCTCCTCCTCATCCTCCTCATCCTCCAGAACTGTGCCCCTGCTGGACAATTGTGTCCCTGGCGTTTGTGTGTGCAGGAACCCACCCTCGGAGCCCCTTGCGAATGACTGCCCTGAAAGCCTTTGAAATGTTACCTCTTCATCTTCCTCCTCCTCATCCTGTGCCACATCCTCTTCCATCATCGCCCGAATTGTTTTTTCAAGGAGGCATAGAAGTGGGATAGTTAAGCTGAGAACGGCGTCATTGCCACTGGCCATGTTGGTGGAGTACTCAAAACAGCGCAATAAGGCACACAGGTCTCACATGGAGGCCCAGTTATTGGTGGTGAAGTGGTGCTGTTCCGCAGAGCGACTCACGCGTGCGTGCTGCAGCTGAAACTCCACTATGGCCTGCTGCTGCTCGCACAGTCTTTGCAGCATGTGCAAGGTGGAGTTCCACCTTGTGGGCACGTCACATATGAGGCGGTGAGCGGGAAGGCCGAAGTTACGCTGCAGCCCTGCCAGGCGAGCAGCAGCAGGGTGAGAACGCCGAAAGTGCGCACAGACGGCCCGCACTTTCTGCAGCAGCTCTGACATATCGGGGTAGTTTTTAAGGAACCTCTGCACCACCAAATTCAGCACATGCGCCAGGCAAGGGATGTGCGTCAAACCGGCTAGGCCCAGAGCTGCTATGAGATTTCGCCCGTTATTGCACACCACCAGGCCGGGCTTGAGGCTCGCTGGCAGCAACCACTCATTTGTCTGCTGTTCCATGCTCCTCCACAACTCCTGCGCGGTGTGTGGTTTGTCCCCCAAACAGGCAAGTTGTAAAACTGCCTGCTGTCGTTTAGCCCTGGCCAAGCTGAAGTTGGTGGTGAAGGTATTACGCTGTCCGGATGAGGAGGCGGTAGAGGATGAGGTAGCGGAGTAGGATGAGTTAGGAACAGGAGGCAAACTGAAGCGCCCTGCAATCCTCGGTGGTGGAAGGACATGTGCCAAATTGCTATCCGCCTCAGGCCCATCCGCCACTGCATTTACCCAGTGTGCCGTTAGGGAGATATAACGCCCCTGACCGTGCTTACTGGTCCACGTATCAGTAGTTAGGTGGACCTTGGCACAGATGGCGTTGCACAGTGCACACCTGATTTTTTCCCCCACTTGGTTGTGCAGGGAAGGGATGGCTTGCCTGGAAAAGTAGTGGCGGCTGGGCACAACGTACTGTGGGACAGCCACCGACATAAGCTTTTTAAAACTGGGCGTCTCCACCAGACGGAATGACAGCATTTCAAAGGCCAATAATTGTGAAATGCTGGCATTCAGGGCCAGGGATCGCGGGTGGGTAGGGGGGTACTTCCTCTTCCTCTCAAGTGTTTGGGAGATGGAAAGCTGAACGCTTCCACGGGACATTGTGGAGATGGTTGTTGGTGACCCAGGTGGTGGTGTTGCTGACAGATCGTCTGTTTGCGGGGTGGCAGGTGCCGGTATGACTACAGAGATGGCTGGAGCGGCCAAGACTGCAGCAGAAGAGGAAGCAGGATGAGCCAGAGACGTTTCTTGGTTTTGAAGGTGTGTACTCCACTGCAGCTCGTGCTTTGCACTTAGATGCCTGATCATGCAGGTTGTGCTCAGGTTGAGAAGGTTTATGCCTCGCTTCAGGCTCTGATTGCACAGGGTGCAAACCACTCGTGTCCTGTCATCAGCACATTTTCTAAAGAACTTCCACGCTAGAGAACTCTTTTTAGCTGACTTTGGTGCGCTCGTTCCCTTGCTGCGTTGGGCAGTAGCAGGTGTAGTGTCTAGGGCACGGCCGCTCCGCTTCTGCACCCTGCTCCCTCTTCTGCTGTGCTGGTGGCTCTGTGCGACCACCGCCTCTTCCTCCAAACTACTCAGGTCACCTGCATGACCTTCATTCCATGTGGGGTCGAGGACCTCATCGTCCTCCACATCATCTTCCACCCAGTCTTCACCCCTGCCCTCCCTGTCGGTCTCCACAATGCTGAACGCCGCAGCAGTTGGCACCTGCGTTTCGTCATCATCGGAGACGTGCTGTGATGGTCCTTCCATGTACTCATCTTGAGAAATAAGTGGTTGGGCATCGCTGCACTCAATCTCTTCCACTTCTGGGGCAGGGCTAGGTGGATGGCCCTGGGAAACCCTGCTGACAGAGTCCTCAAAAAGAATAAGAGACTGCTCTATGGCTTGGGGCTCAGACTGCTTGCCTGATTTGCAAGGGGGTGAGGTGAAAGACGGTTGGACATTGGCTGCAGGTGCCAACTCTGACCTTTCTGCAGTAGACTGGGTGGGAGACAATGTGAAGGAACTGGAGGCACTGTCAGCAGCAAACCAATCTACTATCGCCTCTCTGTGTTCTGGCCTCATCACTTCTAGAGGCGTATAATGCCCTACCAAATACTGATGCAGGTTCTGTCGCCTACTCACACTTGAGGAAGGTGTTTCACTTGTGCGTGTAGCTGGCACAGATCGACCACGTCCTCTCCTTGCAACAGGAGCTCTAGCAGCAGCACCACCACGACCCAGGCCACGGCCCCTATTTGACGCTCTCCTCATATTTCTGAAATTTAAGATCTTGCCCTAGAAAGGTCTTTATCGAATAGCGGAACAAAAGAACAACAATATCGCACGGGTGTATCTCACAGTCAAATATGCAAACTATGCCGCAATTTAATGTTTTTTACACCAAAAGGGTGTGTATTGAATAGCGGAATAGGATAAAAAACTGTGTATCTCACACGTACAAACACAGACTAGGCCCGATTAAATTTTTTCCTACCCTAAAGGGAGGATGAGGAAGAGGAGTATGGAACAGGCAGCACCCTCAAATCTTCAGAAGTATGAGATGAACCCCAAAAACTTGGAAAGGTGGATCTCACACGTACCGACACAGACTATTCCGCAATTTAATTGAGCCACAAAGGTTTTTATTGAATAGCGGAATAGGAAATATGATCAAAAAAAGTGTATGTTTTTCACACGTACAGAAGCACACTAGGCCCCAATTACTATTGTTTGTACACCTAAAAGGATGGGTGAGGAGGAGGAGGAGGAGGAGTATAGAACAGGCAGCACCCTCAAAGCTTCAGAAGTATGAGATGAACCCCAAAAACTTGGAAAGGTGGATCTCACACGTACCGACACAGACTATTCCGCAATTTAATTGAGCCCCAAAGGTTTTTATTGAATAGCGGAATAGGAAATATGATCAAAAAAAAGTGTATGTTTTTCACACGTACAGAAGCACACTAGGCCCCAATTACTATTGTTTGTACACCTAAAAGGATGGATGAGGAAGAGGAGGAGGAGGAGTATAGAACAGGCAGCACCCTCAAAGCTTCAGAAGTATGAGATGAACCCCAAAAACTTGGAAAGGTGGATCTCACACGTACCGACACAGACTATTCCGCAATTTAATTGAGCCCCAAAGGTTTTTATTGAATAGCGGAATAGGAAATATGATCAAAAAAAGTGTATGTTTTTCACACGTACAGAAGCACACTAGGCCCCAATTACTATTGTTTGTACACCTAAAAGGATGGGTGAGGAGGAGGAGGAGGAGGAGTATAGAACAGGCAGCACCCTCAAAGCTTCAGAAGTATGAGATGAACCCCAAAAACTTGGAAAGGTGGATCTCACACGTACCGACACAGACTATTCCGCAATTTAATTGAGCCCCAAAGGTTTTTATTGAATAGCGGAATAGGAAATATGATCAAAAAAAGTGTATGTTTTTCACACGTACAGAAGCACACTAGGCCCCAATTACTATTGTTTGTACACATAAAAGGATGGATGAGGAAGAGGAGGAGGAGGAGTATAGAACAGGCAGCACCCTCAAAGCTTCAGAAGTATGAGATGAACCCCAAAAACTTGGAAAGGTGGATCTCACACGTACCGACACAGACTATTCCGCAATTTAATTGAGCCCCAAAGGTTTTTATTGAATAGCGGAATAGGAAATATGATCAAAAAAAAGTGTATGTTTTTCACACTTACAGAAGCACACTAGGCCCCAATTACTATTGTTTGTACACCTAAAAGGATGGATGAGGAGGAGGAGGAGGAGGAGGAGTATAGAACAGGCAGCACCCTCAAAGCTTCAGAAGTATGAGATGAACCCCAAAAACTTGGAAAGGTGGATCTCACACGTACCGACACAGACTATTCCGCAATTTAATTGAGCCCCAAAGGTTTTTATTGAATAGCGGAATAGGAAATATGATCAAAAAAAGTGTATGTTTTTCACACGTACAGAAGCACACTAGGCCCCAATTACTATTGTTTGTACACCTAAAAGGATGGATGAGGAAGAGGAGGAGGAGGAGTATAGAACAGCACCCTCCTCCTCTTCCTCCTCCTCTTCCAGGAGTATAGAACAGCACCCTCAAAGCTTCAGAAGTATGAGATGAACCCCAAAAACTTGGAAAGGTGGATCTCACACGTACCGACACAGACTATTCCGCAATTTAATTGAGCCCCAAAGGTTTTTATTGAATAACGGAATAGGAAATATGATCAAAAAAAGTGTATGTTTTTCACACGTACAGAAGCACACTAGGCCCCAATTACTATTGTTTGTACACCTAAAAGGATGGATGAGGAGGAGGAGGAGGAGTATAGAACAGGCAGCACCCTCAAAGCTTCAGAAGTATGAGATTGTGTTCACTGTACCCCACAAAGATTGTGTTCACTGTACCCCACAAAGATTGTGTTCACTGTACCCCACAAAGGTTTTGTTCACTGCACCCCACAAAGATTGTGTTCACTGTACCCCAAAAAGGTTTTGTTCCCTGCACCCCACAAAGATTGTGTTCACTGTACCCCACAAAGATTGTGTTCACTGCACCCCAAAAGGATTGTCTTCTCTGCACCCCACAAAGATTGTGTTCACTGTACCCCACAAAGGTTTTGTTCACTGCACCCCACAAAGATTTTGTTTACTGTACCCCACAAAGGTTTTGTTCACTGCACCCCACAAAGATTGTGTTCACTGTACCCCACAAAGATTGTGTTCACTGTACCCCACAAAGGTTTTGTTCACTGCACCCCACAAAGATTGTGTTCACTGTACCCCACAAAGGTTGTGTTCACTGCACCCCACAAAGATTGTGTTCACTGCACCCCACAAAGATTGTGTTCACTGTACCCCACAAAGGTTTTGTTCACTGCACCCCACAAAGGTTTTGTTCACTGCACCCCTTAAAGATTGTGTTCACTGTACCCCACAAAGATTGTGTTCACTGCACTCCAAAAGGATTGTCTTCACTGCACCCCACAAAGATTGTGTTCACTGTACCCCACAAAGGTTTTGTTCACTGCACCCCACAAAGATTGTGTTCACTGTACCCCCCCAAAAGATTTTGTTCACTGCACCCCACAAGGATTGTCTTCACTGCACCCCACAAGGATTGTCTTCACTGCACCCCACAAAGATTGTCTTCACTGTACCCCACAAAGATTGTGTTCACTGCACTCCAAAAGGATTGTCTTCACTGCACCCCACAAAGATTGTGTTCACTGCACCCCACAAGGATTCTCTTCACTGCACCCCACAAGGATTGTCTTCACTGCACCCCACAAAGATTGTGTTCACTGTACCCCACAAAGATTTTGTTCACTGCACCCCACAAAGATTGTGTTCACTGTACCCCACAAAGATTTTGTTCACTGCACTCCAAAAGGATTGTCTTCACTGCACCCCACAAAGATTGTGTTCACTGTACCCCACAAAGGTTTTGTTCACTGCACCCCACAAAGATTGTGTTCACTGTACCCCACAAAGGTTTTGTTCACTGCACCCCACAAAGATTGTGTTCACTGTACCCCACAAAGATTGTGTTCACTGTACCCCACAAAGGTTTTGTTCACTGCACCCCACAAAGATTGTGTTCACTGTACCCCACAAAGGTTGTGTTCACTGCACCCCACAAAGGTTTTGTTCACTGCACCCCACAAAGATTGTGTTCACTGCACCCCACAAAGATTGTGTTCACTGTACCCCACAAAGGTTTTGTTCACTGCACCCCACAAAGATTGTGTTCACTGTACCCCACAAAGATTGTGTTCACTGCACTCCAAAAGGATTGTCTTCACTGCACCCCACAAAGATTGTGTTCACTGTACCCCACAAAGGTTTTGTTCACTGCACCCCACAAAGATTGTGTTCACTGTACCCCACAAAGGTTTTGTTCACTGCACCCCACAAAGATTGTGTTCACTGTACCCCCCAAAGATTTTGTTCACTGCACCCCACAAGGATTGTCTTCACTGCACCCCACAAGGATTGTCTTCACTGCACCCCACAAAGATTGTGTTCACTGCACCCCACAAAGGTTTTGTTCACTGCACCCCACAAAGATTGTGTTCACTGTACCCCCCCCCCCAAAGATTTTGTTCACTGCACCCCACAAGGATTGTCTTCTCTGCACCCCACAAAGATTGTGTTCACTGTACCCCCCAAAGATTTTGTTCACTGCACCCCACAAGGATTGTCTTCACTGCACCCCACAAGGATTGTCTTCACTGCACCCCACAAAGATTGTGTTCACTGTACCCCCACAAAGGTTTTGTTCACTGCACCCCCACAAAGGTTTTGTTCACTGCACCCCACAAAGATTTTGTTCACTGCACTCCAAAAGGATTGTGTTCACTGCACCCCAAAAAGATTGTGTTCACTGCAGCCCACACACAGAAAAATGGATGTGGATCACTGACACCTGCCTATCTCCTATCCCACACCACACAGCAATATCGATTGTAGTTTGTAGAACACACTTTCCCTAAAATTCAGCAGACTCTGTCCCTAACAGGATTGAGAAGAGATTGTAGATCAGGAGAACTAAGTGCAGACCCCACCCCACACAGCAATATCGATTGTAGTTTGTAGAACACACTGACCCTATAATTCAGCAGACTCTATCCCTAAAATGCCTACAACTCGCCCTGCCTAAACACTCCGACCTGTCCCTCAATTCTATCCGGACACAAATGGTTTTTTCCTGCCTATCTTTCCCTAAGCAGCAGCCAGCACGTTGATGTGTGCTCTGTCCCTGATCTAAGCAGCATAATGACGCCGCTGCGGCTGCCTCGAACTTATAAAGACTTGGTCACATGCTTCAGACGGCCAATCACAGCTACTGAGACATTTGCAGGCATGGCTGGGATGGCTTAAGGCACACCAGTTAAACGATTGTTGATTGGCTGTTGAAAGCCCGCCATGAAAAGAGCGCCAAAGCATGCAAAACCCGGAAATAAAACGACCGAACACGGATTTTTACCCGAATATACAGTAAAGTGTCCGTGTTCGTGTTCGGGTAACAAAAATCCAATTATTCGGTACGAACACGAATAATACAGTCCGTGTTCGCTCAACACTAATGAGGGATAGCTGACAGTATTACAAGGAGAGAGAGTTTTTAGTGTAGTGTAGCGTGCTTCTACTGCTTTGTGCTTCATACAGTACTCTTTCTATATACCCTAATTTATTCAATACTGCAAGTTTGCTACTGATCATTTGCAGTGAGTTGCAGTTAGTGTAACTAGGCAGTTCCCAGGCAATGAGCTATGAGGGGATGGGGAACCTCTACGTCCACAGGCCAAAGTGGTGGTTGCGGTGCATCATCTGCAGGTAGAGCATGTTTGCCATTTTTGGCGCCATTTTTTTGCTTCTAATACCTTATTTGAAGGATGCCATTTGTGGGTGGACATTCTATGGTTACTAAACCAATCACATTGCTCTAATCTTTTTATATTGACTATAAACTGAAGGATTTATGAATAAATGGTTGTTGAAGTAATCATCTGAGTTTCCATTATTTATTATGGGGAAATTTGTTTTGATATAAAAGTGTTTTGGATTACAAAAATGTTTTTCTGGAACTAATTATGCTCGCAATCCAAGGTTTTACTGTATATATATATTTATATTTTAATATCTGCTAAATGCTTGTATAATCACTTGTAAATTGCACCCTGTCCAAACAGGATTAATAACACAAAACTGTTTAATTTAATCATCTTTAATCGCCAAAAGAAGACTGATTTTTCTCTCTCCTTCCAAAAATTGTGGTCTATACAATAAAGGCTTAAAAGGTGTCCTTTAAAAACTGTTATTTTTTTTTTCAGCTTTCAAATTCAAAAAGTAATTCTAAATGTACTTTTCTTTACACTTAATCTTCTGTCTCCCTATTGAACCAGCAATGAGGCTTCAAGAAGTCTGCATCAAATTTCTACAATTGTTTACATACAAAAGGGACTTTTAAGGGCAATGGGTAGACAAAGTATGAATTTCAAAAAAGTATAAGAAAATATAGGAAAAAAGAAAAAAAAGGGAAAAAAGTGCTCAAAAAATATGAAGTTTATTGCATTAAACATGCAAAAAAATATCACATGAATCCAGAGAGAACCTCCGGATTAGTAAAACAAAATAATGCGGTTACACAATGTCATACACAACACCTGACAAAAGAAAAGAGCATATTGTGAAAAACATAGATAGCTAAGACCAACTCGTTTCGAAAATGGTGAGGTCAAATTCTTTCTGTACATAAGCATAGCTATGTACAGCTGTCTAGAAAAATAATGATGAAACAATGTCATTATATCAGAATGATCATAAATATATATATCACAACAAGTTAACATAATAGACTACATAGAGAAAATGAATATAATTTCTTACACACCTACAATCACAGATGCTCTGGTGTTTGGAATGAAGCAACTGCATGTTTAAAAGAACCAAGCCAGAGTATTTCATACAAGGCTGAAATCAGTCAGTACCAGAGCGGGCCACTGGCCAAGATCCTGGGCACCCCCAGCGTCCAAAAGGGGCATGAGTAAGAGACCTCTGCTTGTCACTGGAGTATCTGCATAGTTTGAAATGGACAAAAGTCAGTGATCTACCCTAACAAGGGATATATATAATATGGGGCTACCAAAACGTGGAAAATACACGTGAAGTACTTGATACATGATGCAGAGGGGTTTATTATGCAAGGTGATCCCCAGACCAGTAACAGACGGGAGGCCAGTGCAATATATATCCAGAGTTGTATAAAGTACTTGAAACCCATACTTGAGTAAAAGTACAAGTGCTCGATCAAAAAGTGACTTGAGTAGAAGTGGAAGTGCTCAATCAAAAAGTGACTTGAGTAGAAGTACTAAAGTATTCAACATTTTTTGTACTTAAGTATTGCAAGTAGTTTTTTTTTTTAATTTTGCTACTCAAGTACTGAAAGTAAAAGTACCAGTAGTTTTGAAAAAAATTGCTACTCAAGTACTGAAAGTAAAAGTACAAGTACTGTGTTATGTAGTTATTAAAGAAAGAAGTCAAACGTTTGAACATCATATTGTTTTTTATTATTTCAAATGCAGCTTTTATTTATACATACAGTAGCATTTATTTTCGTATGCGCTGATAATACACATTTTGAGCTTCATGAAACCTGCCATCTACTGTTCTGGCAGTGGTAATTTTTATAATAGTAACGAGTAACTATGCAGCACAAAAAAAAAATATTGGAGTAGAAGTATTGAAATCATCGAAAAAATGTAGTGAAGTAAAAGTGGAAGTAGGAGAAAAAAATTCTACTCTAGGAAAGTGCAGATACCGCCTTTCGGTACTTAAGTACAGTAGTGAAGTAGTTCTACTTAGTTACTATACATCTCTGTATATATCACATAAAACCTAGTATGAAAAAACATATATAATGCTAGATAGTGAAGTAAGATATGTGGACATAGTAACAGGGGTCAATAGCAGGTCCTCTAGAGGAAGCTTAAAGGACTATCATTATAAGAAAAATGTGTATATGCAGTATATATATATGCATGTGATTATTACAGTCCTTAGCTAAATATACAAAGTGCATGGATCCAGCAATCTGTGTGATAACACACAGCTGGTGTATGTCAATCCGCCCATAGGAGGCGGAGACGCCTCCCAGAAACGTCACAGCTAGAGGAGTGAATGGATTTAACTTAATTGTATTGATAGGGAGGGATAGAGAGCTTTGTAGGTGAACATGAACGGAATGTAGCCCCGCCCCTGGAGGCAGAGATGCCTCCTGGTGACATAGTAGCTGAAAGGGTAGATGAGCATAGCTCCATTCTATTAATAGGGAGAGATGAGAAGCTGTGTTATTAGGCACAGCTAGATGAGGAAAGCCCTGCCCCCCAGGAGGCCGAGATGCCCACCCGGTATACACTGATGCTGGGATGGAAACACACACAGCCCTGGTCCAAGGGAGGACGCCGTGGATGTGTGCAGGGTCGCAACAAGTGCGCACTACCATCAGCAGCAGCGTAGCTGGCAGAAGCGTCTCTCCTCCATCAACGCCATAACAGGAGTCATGGCAACAGAGAGTTGCCAATCAATCTCCTGACAATAGGCCGGCTAAACAGATGAAAGCCGGCCTGGGTGTGCCAGGTGGACACTGGAAGGGAAATCAGGACAGTGGCCCCTGCTGGAGACGGACGAGAGTGCAGCCCCATATGAAACTCCAGCATGGGCACTATATACAAATATACAGCCTAAAGTAAATACAGAAAAAGAGGGGGGGGGGGTGAAAACATAGTGGCTTATTGGCAAATAAGTATACATGAATCAATGCATGGGCTGATTGGTTAAAGTAAAAAATATACATAGAGAAGAGTCACAGCAATAGAACAAGGAGAACTATATATGGTAAATAATTATAGTAATCCGTATACAGTAGTATATACAACAACCCAAGTCCTATATAATGGTTTTAGCATATACAAATATTCATGGAGACAGAAACAGAGGATTCTGCACATATCCAGCTTAAAGAATAGGAGCAGAATTTAAACAGAAATAAAGAAAGGGAGATAGTGTCAGAAGGACAGAAGATGGGACTGACAAATAGCAATTAGCTCATATCCCATTCGGACCCCCCTGAGACAATGCCATCCAGAAATGGCCTAAAGGAAATGGATTCATTCAGGCCAGGAGGTGTGGTGGCCCGAGCCTGAATATCCAGGAACGAAATGAGTGGGAAAATCCCACCATGGGCCATGGCAACATGTCTGCCCAGGGGTAAATCTGGATTGCTGGTGTGCACGCTGCGAAAATTCTAAACGCGTCTTCCCTACATAGAAGCATGTGCAGCTACACAATAGCAGATAGACTACACCTTGAGTTTTGCAGTTAGCATAATAGTGAGGTCTGTAACTCTCACCATTAGGCAAAGTTAAGGCACTGGAAGTGTTCATATACCTACAGTATTGGCAGCCCCCACATCAAAAAGCACCAAATCTTTTACACGGATCCCCGTGTGGTCCTACTTTAAATTCACTTGAGACTAATTTATCCTGGAGGGATTTGGCTCTCCTGAAGGTAAATAGCGGGTTGTCCGGTATTTTTTGAGAATTTGTTTCCCTTTTTTTCTCTTTTCCTATATTTTCTTATACTTTTTTGAAATTCATACTTTGTCTACCCATTGCCCTTAAAAGTCCCACCCAGAGGGTTTTTCCTGTTGTATGTATTGATTTTGGGATGCGGGCATACTAATCTCTATTGGCTCCATTGTAAGGCATCTACAATTGTTTAAGTCTACAGTCTGAGAAAAAACGGAAAATTCCTATCAGATACCTACTGTAATTTTCCTTTCCTGATAGTCTCCATGGCAGCCTACGTGTGGGTTAACCCCGCCTCCACTCCAAGGGTATAGGACCCCCCTCCCATAAATTTCAGCTCTCAGGTACAGCAGGTGTTCCATATCTTAGCCGAATCCAAGACGAGAGGGTGGGAACTCCGGCTGCCATGGAGACAATCAGGAAAGGAAAATTACGGTAAGTATCTGATAGGAATTTTCCATTTTCCTGGCAGTCTCCATGGCCGCCTACGTGTGGGAAATAACTAGCTCACGCCACACGGGTGGGAATGCTTTAGCAAAGAAACTTTAATTCATGCTATTTGCAGACAAAACAGTCAAACCAAAATTAACTGAAGACAGAGAAGCAGGCTCCACACAATAGTGGGTCATAAAAGTATGGACCGAAGACCATGAAGCTGCTCTGCAAATCACATCTGGAGCCACGTGTCGCGAGCCCGCCCAGGACGTAGAAATACTCCTTGTAGAGTGCGCCGTCACCGCCTCTGGAGGAGCCAAACCCTCTGCTCTATAGGCCTGTTGGATAGCCGCCACTATCCATGATGCAATAGTTCTGGATGAAGCAGGTTTACCTCTGTTCTTCCCCCAGAACAGGATAAAGAGGTTGTCAGACTGCCTGAATGGTGCAGTTGCTTGAAGATAAACTTTTAAGGATACTCCTACATCCCACGGATGAGGATTGGACTCATCAGAAGACCGAAAATTAGGCAGGACGATCTCCTGGTTCTGGTGAAACACCGAGGTGACTTTCGGATTTGAATTCAGCATGGGTATCAGTACTACCCGATCTGGGAAGAAAGTCAAAAATGGTTCTTTACAGCCGAGGGAACTTATTTCAGAGACCCTTTTAGCCAAAGTTATGGCTACCAGGAAGACAGTCCGGATGGTCAGTTCCTTGATAGAAGAAGAGGATTCTATGCCTGTTTTTGAGAAGGCATTTAGGACAAGAGGAAGGTCCCATTTTGGAAACCTAGGTTTTCTTTGAGGATTGAGCCTGGCTGCTCCTTTAAAGAACTGTTGAATAAGTGGGTGTTGAGCCCACATGATCCCAGAGAAGGCAGATAATGCCGATACTTGGACTCTTAGAGTTGCCACTGAAAGAGGCATATCTAGGCCAGCCTGGAGAAAACTTAGTATTTCTTGAATCCCAGGAACTGAGGAAGACATACCTTCCGGATATGCGGATTTCATGAATCTTGACCAGATTCTGCAGTATACCTTATTTGTACTTGGTCGTCTAGCATTCATTAAGGTGGAAATGGCTGTAGATGGGCAGCCGAGCGATTCCAACCTTTCCCTCTCAAGAACCAGACCGTCAACCGGAGTATTGCAGGACAGGGGTGTACTGATGTTCCCTGTAGGAGCAGGTCTGGTCTGAGGGGAAGAGGGACCGGGTCCCGGTAGTTTAGCTGTAGGAGCAGTGGAAACCATGGCCTGTTTGGCCAGAAAGGCACCACCATTACTATCTCTACATCTTCAGCTTGAAGTCTCTGCAGGAAAATTGAGAATGATCGGTACTGGAGGAAAGGCATATGCCCTGTTCAACTCCCACCTGTCGGTTAGTGCATCTGTCCCGTAGGCTTGATGGCATCTGCCTCTCGTGACATACTTTTCCAACTTGTGGTTGCAAGGAGAGGTGAACAGATCGACTTCGGGAGATACTCCCAACGACAGGATCCATTTGAACGACTCCACATGGAGAGACCACTCGTTGTGGTTCAACTGGACCCTGGACAGAAAATCTGCTTGAACATTCTGAGGACCTGGAATGTAGACTGCTGAGATATAGACTAGATGAGCCTGAGTCCAAGACATAATTGGGTCTAATTCTCGTAGTAGAGAGGGACTCCGTGTCCCACCTTGCCTCTTCACATAAGACACTGCCGTGGTGTTGTCCATCCGAATCATTACAGATTTCCCTTCCACCAGGTGTTGAAAGGATCGAAGAGCCTGAAATGCTGCCCGGAGCTCCAGTATATTGGAGACTGGCATGTGTCTCTGAGAAGATCATTTTCCTTGGGCCATTTCCGACAGACAATGAGCCCCCCAACCTGAGTTGCTGGCGTCTGTTGTTATTATGATCCACGAGACTGGAATCAAAGAGTGGCAGTTGAGCAGATTCTTGCATTGCAGCCACCAAAGAAGACTGAATCTCATGCTGGAGGAGATATGAATGTATTGCTCCCCCTCTTCCGGGTTCCACTGTTGTAGGAACCCTTTCTGGAAAGGCCTCATATGCCAAAGAGCCCATTTGACCATCGGAGCCGTGGACACCATGGTGCCAATGATTTTGAGGCACTGAGAGGCTTTCAGCCGGGAGGAAGAAAGTGCTGGAAGGATTCTCTCCCGCACCACCGGTATCTTCTCTAACGGGAGAGAGATTGAATTCTCGATGGTGTTGAATTGCGCCCCGAGATAGACTAGGCGCTGAGTGGGCTCCAGCTGACTCTTTTGTAAGTTCAACAGCCAGCCAAATACTTTGAGGGTCGATATGACCTGATCTCTGTGTGCCATTAACTGATCTTTGTTTTGAGACAGCAGCAGAAGATCGTCTAGGTAATGATGTAGACGTATTCCTTTTAATCTTATGAGGGCCACTACAGCCAGGAGAACACTCTGGGCGAGGTAGAGAGGCCGAAAGGTAGACAAATGAATTGAAGATGACGGTTCAGAACACAGAAGCGGAGATATTTGTGAAAGTCGACTGCCACAGGTACATGAAAGTACGCATCTTTCAGATCTATTGAGGCAAGCCAGTCTCCTGGCAGTACTGCCTTCTGAATGGTGGAGAGTGTTTCCATCTTGAATTTTTCGTTCTTTATGAACCTTTTCAGGTATGTGAGGTCTATAACGGGCCACCAAGCTCCGTTTTTCTTCTGGACCAAGAAGAGGGGTGAATAAACACCTTGAAATTTTTCCGGCTCTGGAACCGGAACTACTGCTCCTTGAGCCACCAAAGCGTCTACATAGGCGAGCAAGACTTCTCTTCTCTCTGCTAGACAGGGTAAGTGAGTTGAAATGAACTGTGGAACTGGATCTGCCAGAAAAGACCATTTGTGGCCTATAGAGACCGTCCTGACGGTCCAAAGGTCTGTGATTGAGGCCGTCCAGACACGCTGAAAATGGAGAAGACGTGCTCCCACCTGGCATGTCTGAACGGGTCCAATCTCAAAAAGATTTAGTGGATTCTTGTCCAGCAGGCGCTGAATTCTTAGATGATCTTTGAGAAGAAGATTGGCCTCCTCTCCAATTTCTCAGAAAATCTCTAGTAGGTTTGTAAGAGCAGGCATCTCTTGATCTCTCAGTGTATTGCCTCCTAGTTTGAGGCTTCTTCTGGCCAAATAGGCGTTTATCTTGCGGAAGGAAACCCGACTTTCCGCCAGTGGCCTTTGCAATGGCGCTGTCCAATTTATTTCCGAAAAGGGAAGTACCCTCGAAGGGGATCTTACACCACGCCTGCTTAGAGGCTGGATCAGCAATCCAGGATCGGAGCCACAAGGCCCTTTTTGCCGTCACTGATGATAACATTGATCTGGACAGAAGGCGCAGAACATCAATGGATGCTTCTCCTAAAAACACGGAAGCCAACTTGAGTTCATGAATAGGAGAGCTCTCTACAGCTTCTTCCGAAATGCTCCCAAGTTTGGTCTCAATATCAGACACCCAAACTTCCATGGCTTTAGACATCGTTGCTAAAGCCATAACAGGTTTGCAGGCCGCTCCGGCCGTAACATAGATTCTCTTCAGGTCTAGATCTATTTTCCTGTCCAAGGGATCTCTGAAGGAAACTGCATCATCCAGGGGCAAAGTAACATGCTTTGCTAATCTTGCGACTGCAGCATCCACAAGGGGAGCAGACTCCAGACGAGCGACATCTTCAGGTTTGAAGGGATATAGTTTCCCAAGTTTGGAAGATAGGGAAGACTTACCATCCCCCTTACTCCATTCCTCAGTAATCACATCTTGTAATTCAGAGAGGGAAGGGAAATTAATGCGCTCCTTACCAAGGTACTTGAAGAATTTCCGCTGTTTTTTCAGGGGAGACACAGGATCCTCCCATTTTAGAACTTCCTTAATTGCTCTGATCAGGGGTGAAACCAGGGCAAACTCAAAGCCGCCTACTGCCCCTTCTTCTTCCGAATCACTGTCAGATGATTTTGCAGAAGTAATGCTCGGTTGAGAGGGGCCTTGATCTTCCGGCGCTTGAGCTGGAGAACTAGATGTAGTGGGACCAAGTGCTGGGACCGTACCCCATTCTTTCAGGGACTGTTGCACTATCCTCTTTACCATGGATTCCAATCTGTGGTCCTCGGGCTCCCTCTCACCGGCTGCCTGAGCAAAACATGGCTCACATAGGGACTTGTCCTCCGGGACATGCGCCCCACAACCCCAACAAGCTCTCTGGTGTGTGCGGTGACTCTGTTGTTTGTGGTGTCTGGGGGAGGAATTAGAGCGTCTCCCCTGCTGCCTACTCCCTAATGGAGATTCATGGCGTTTTGATCTGGAGGATGAACTCCCACGTGGTCTGACAGGGTCTCTTTCTTGAGATAAACCAGGCCTGGAAGAGCTGATGGAAAAAGAGAAAGTTGAGGAGACACTGGATTTAGCCATGAAACAGGGACCAGCTAGCCCTCCCCTGCCCCCCCCCCCCTGAAAATGCCAGCACCCACCTGTTATGAGAGGGCTGGCCACAGGAGGGCGGTGACGCAGGATCCATACTTCAGGCCAAACAACCAGACTGATAAAGGAAAGGTAATACACATGAGACACCAGGACAATATAGTGATATAGTGTAAGATAGCAACAATCTATCCCCCCCCCCCTCTGCAAGTCAAGCATCCATTGTACATACCTATAGCAAGGAATCCAGATACACAGGGAAGCTGCCGCAATGCCCACAGTACTTCCCAAAGTACAGGGGAACTGACAGCTGCTTAAATCCCCCGCCGGAATGACGTCAGCGGTGATGCGGCTGCGATCGCTACTGCGCATGCGCGAACCAAGCCTCGGCTTAGCTCGCGACGCACTGCGCATGTGCGGGACCACGAAGTGTCCACCGATTGGCCGCAGGCAGGCAGAGGAGGAAGAGGAAGGATTGCTGGAATGCAGGAAGCGTTCCAGCGCCATTGGGGCCATAACAAACGCCGCACAGCGATAGAGAAAGACACATACAAAGTAAACATAAGTCACAAATACCGCTGCCATGAAGAGCTGTAATGAGAGTCTTCAGACCCTGTCAGAAAATGCCGGCCAAGCTTCAGTCAACCGCAGAGAGCTGGGGAATTTTAAATGTCACTCACCCGCCTGTGGCTGGGCCCTAGAGATGCAGACACCATCCAAAGTATCCTGAGGTAAGCCGGACAGAGTAAGACATCAGAATTGTAGGTCCTTGGAGGAGGACAAAAAAAGAACACCTGCTGTACCTGAGAGCTGAAATTTATGGGAGGGGGGTCCTATACCCTTGGAGTGGAGGCGGGGTTAACCCACAATTAGGCTGCCATGGAGACTGCCAGGAAACAGATATTGTGATTTGTATCCCAGATCAGGTCACCACCCTGTAACATAGAATCTTAAAAAAAAAGGAGTGAATACTGTTCAGCTAATCAGTTCAGTTTTTCTGATTTGTGACTCTGAAAGAGCACATTCTAAATTATATTTTAGGAGGCTCAAATCTGCCCAGTCTCTCCATCCTGAATTGTGGCCTAGTAAAAAACAATGTGCATGGTGTGCTGCCTGCCCGTGCAATATTTTGGGCCTTTGATTTTGACAAAAAACCTGAAATATTCTTCTCTATCTGAATCAAATATGCCTCCTTTCAACCTCTGACACATTGTCCAAGTACAAATGCTTGTTTAATGGGCCGCAAGTCTCTACAATATTTATTACTGCCATGTTTGGAATATCATACACTACTTTTTTCTTGGAAAAAATTACTAATTTCTCCTTCTTACATTGCTACCTTGGACCCCATTCGAACTGCTTGCATGATCAAGAAATGTTTGCTTTTTTCTCTCTCTAAAATATGGCAATGCTTTTTTTTTTTTTTTTGTTCCACAAAAGTTTGTAGGTGTTTTGATGCACTCTGTGTTGACATTTGATTCCACTTTGTACATAATACAGTGTTGTTTATTGTATAAAACATCATAAGTTATCCTTGTTTTGCCCATTTGGCAATGTATATGATGTTGATTGCTTTAACACTTTTTTTTAATACAGTATATACCTTACAGTGTTTTTTTATTTTTATTTTTGCTGTATTGCCTACGCTGCTTCCAGCATCATTTAAGGCTTATTACTGCTACACAAACAAAAGTTGCTTTTGCAAAGACTACCTACTACAAATTTCCTTTGGGGTGTAAACGAATCACATTGGGTTGTTTCTACTGTATGTAAGCCAAACATTTATGTAAAAGTAAAGTAAATGATTAGACAAGCAATTTATGTGATGCTAGAATATAGTGTTGCTGGCACTCTCACAGAGAGTCATAACATCCTGTAATTACACATACAGATTTAAGGCACCCCCCAAGCATTTTATTTAAAGGAATTGCCTCCTTTATACTGCCATTTCAGCCATTTAAAAAAAAAAAAAAATGGTACATGGTCCCCACCTGAACTTGGAAAATGGCCAATACTGAAAATGAACATTCAGCTCTCATTCATCTCAATGGAGTTAAGATTGCAGATCTGAACCTTTATAACATTTACTGAACCCAGGCACATTTGGGTAATCGCTGAAACTGATAAACGTTTGTATTAAATGAGCAGTTTATGACAACTGCAAGATAATACAGAACTGAGTTTTTTGTCTTGGAAGAAATTTTGTTTTTTCCTGATTTCGAGGGACTTTCCCTGATTTGGAACAAAGTCTATCTGTCTCTCTTTCCTCCCCATTTGTCTCTCATTTTGGTCTGATCTATGTAGTTGTATATAAAATGCACTTTTTCATTAAAAAAAGTATTTCCCAGTGCTAAACCTTTCATCCAATTTCAAATTGCTGCATCTGTACATTTCAAAAGCTAGTATAACGGAAAACTAGTGTTTAAAAAAAACAAAAAAAAAAAACAGATCTACTCCAGCTGGAACACAATGTGACTTGTCCTGAGAACCATTTAGTGAACAGCTGATGCGTTTTGGGAGTCATGCCACTTTCCTCTGAGCTAAACTAACCCAACAGTGGCTGATCTTTATATAGCCATAGATCATGGGAGGGCTCCTTCAGGAAGTCAGCACATGGGAGGAGCCTAAGAAGACCCAACAGTTTGTTTGGAAGGCTTCCCAGTCAATGGGGGGGGGGGCTGCACCCTTGATAGGCATTGTGGAAAGATGTGTGATTGAAGATTTTCCTAGGATTTAGCGCTAAAGTGTTTTTTGGACTTTGTTGTTTACTGCTTTGGGTACACTAGCATCTTACTCAAGGGTCGCCAGATTTCCATATGGAGGTGTGTTGATGTTCTGTTGCTTCCTTATTGATAAACAAGTGATTTAACACAAGCATGGACCAATCTATTGATATGAGATTGATTAAGAGAAATTTCCTAGCCAAGGGTTTTTCAAATAGTGTTGACTCTTATGAGGGACTTAATAATGCTGAACATGACATGTCAGAAACACAAGATTATAATAAACAAGGAAAACAAGTAACTAATAGAAAGGAAGACCATATTATTTCTAGGTTTTATGTACTCAAGAACTTGAACATGAGATGCTCCAGTGGTGGGATGTGATATCTCTGCAAAAATATTTAGAGGTCAAAAGAGCACCAAGGGGATTTATAATCTACAAGAGCTGTGTTTTTTCTTTAGGGGAAGATCTTAAGGAAGAGTGGAATATTCTTTCTTGGGAAAGTAGCAGGAGGTGGATGCAGGTGGTTATCCAACAGGATGAGAGAAACTTGGTTAAAAAAAAGGTCTCAATTCACAGACATCCAGCAAGAGTTGGAGGCTTACACCCATTTACCTGCCTTTGCATAATGGAATACCACGATCAATGATAAGACAGTAGAATTTGAAGCTGATCTTATCAGCAAGAAGGCCAGAAAGTTTGAGAGAGATAGAGAGGACCTCACACCATAGGGAGTCCAGGCCAAGCAGTCGCGCCCCAAGTTATGCACCCAGGCATGGTAAGGGAGGTGCTACAAGTTTAAATACACAAGATAGGCCTTATAGCCAAGTGGGTTCATTTGGGCCTTCTAGAAAGGGTGCATGTGGGAGAAAGAAGTATTTCAAGCCCCACAAGAGCAAATATAAGAAACAACTAAATTATGTTCACAAAAAGTCAAAATACCCTGCCAGTGAAGGGAGTAATGGAGAGGAACACACCTCCAGTGGCTATGTGCTGGCTTTTGGGGTCTGTTTCAGTGAAATAATTAGAAATAGGGCATCTTCACTCCCTAGGGCTCAGGAGGGTGGAGACTTACCCGGAGACAGAAAAATATAAGCAGTGTTTGCCAGATAATAATCCCTTAGAGGGGCCATCTGGACACACCCAACAGACTTCATCTGGGCTTACCCCAAAGTTCCCTTTTTCAGAGAAAGGTCCATCCACAGTCAACAAGCGGAAAAGATCCGAAGAACCCACAGAGGAAGGAGAGGTGGCTCAAAGTCCCAAAATAGGAAAAGTCTAGCCAAAAGATTCAGATTCCATCAGAATCTTTAATCTAACCCATCACACTTTCAGCAATTTGGAAATGGCTTTATTAAATAAGGGTCTTCATTTTACACTGACAACCCCCCCCCCCCAAATCTGTTTGAATTATTTGTTGACCTCAAAAGGTTTACATGGAACCTAACACTTAAGAGGTACTATTCAATTAAGGAAAAGAAGGAGATGAAAAAGGGAAAGGAGGTAGAAGCAGCTGCTGGTAATGTCCAAGTTAGTGGAAGTGACCTTGATGATGATGATGCCTTGTCAGCATTGGTGAGAGCTGCGAGTGGTCTATGCACACATGGGGTTATGCTACAATGGGGAAGGTCCAACATACTGCCTTTAAACCTAATTCTATATTCTATCCCCATTGGGCAAAAGGCAATTACAACAATTTCACCTTTACAAGGCCAGTACTACAGACAGGTCAGGGGTACTGCAATAGGGGCCAGGTTTGCCCCGGGTTATGCCAACCTCTTCATTGGCTATTGGAAACAACATCATATATGGACCAACAATCCATTCGGGGTAAACCTGATTCTCCATTCACGTACATTGCGGTGCGGTGGATTAAAAATGTTCCCCAATGTAGAATTGAGGATCATGAGACTCAGAGCCTCATCCTTAAGAAGAAGTTCCTGGACAAGAGCTATCCCTTGGAGGTTATCGATTCAACCTATAACAAACAGAAAGTGTTTAACATCAAAAGGGTTGTCCACCAATACTGGGGAGTGCTCTCCCAAGACCCACTAACGCTAATACCATCCCCTCATGACCAGATGTCATCTTTTAGGGATCAAGAGACCTTAGTAGCATTGTGGCCCCTAGTAGAGTGAAAGCTAAAACCAGAATACTTTCCGCAGGCTAAAATTCCATCTTTGACAAGAAGGGAAGCTACAAATGTGGAGTACCCAATTGTGGGGCATGCAGTTTCATGTGGCACAGGTAAAAGGAGTCTATGGGGGTTGATCAGAAAACGTATCTGATTAAACAGCTTATCAAATGCAGGAATCAATTTATTGTGTACTTTTTGGTATGCGTGTGTGGTCTTCTGTATGTGGGCTGCACTACATGCTCCCTGAGGACTCGCTTTGGTGAACAAAAGAGGAACATCCTCCATGGATTCGACAAGAATTCTGTCTTTTGTCACTTCAGGGATATCCGTGATGAAAATCGTATAGGTCTCAAAGTGTTTGGGGTGGAGGCCTTTAGTAGGGATTGTGATGAAGGCAGATGGTTTCAGAAACTGTGTCAGAGGGAGACCTGCTGGATTCACTGATTGGGCTCTTTATCCCCGGGACGCCTGAGTGAAAGCCTCAATATTCATTACCTGTTCTAGACCAGCTAAGAGTAGAAATATGTAGTAGCAGTAGTAAGTACCATCACTGCCCTGTCTTTCTGTTTCCCCATGGCCATTGGTCGGTGTAGTCTGGAGTGGGTTGTTGGGTAGCAAGGGTATGCTGATAACCTTGCAAATTTTGTGCAGGAGTGCATTTATGTGTAGAACTCATGTGCACATATAGATATATATTTCATATTCATGTGCCACCACAGCCTTTGGGGATTTTGTATAGTAGGATTGTTTTTTTTTTAATTTTGTATATATATTTGTTTAGATATTACACATTAAGGGTTTTATTATATAATATCATTAGGATTATATTCCTAATTCCACACAAAGAATGGATTAGGAGTGAAAGTACTATGATCACTACTCTATGGGACCATTCATGGTTCACGCAATCTAGTTTAGTGCATTTTGACATCATGAGAGTAAGTCGAAGGGCCATGTATGTATTATGTATTATTTATTTATTATTCATGCATATGGTTTTGGTTTTGTATAGGTTTTGTATAGGTTTTATTGTCTTTGACCTTTTAAAAACACACGAGTTGTTTACACATACTCACACATAAAGAAAGGGAGCGCTGGTGAAATCAAATGTAGCAACAGCAGCTAGCACACAAAGGTGAATATATAGCCCTCAGAAGGACATTTGGATATGGATATCAATTGCTTTATAGATAATGGTTAATTGTTGAGTATGGGTTTTTATAGCTGCTATTTTGTGTCCCTCATGCTGCGGAATAGGTGAATATTATTTATACCCTGGGTATTCCTAATGGGGTGATTTTTCTCTTTATACATTTTTGATATATATTGTATTAATGGGGGATAAATGATCAATATGTGTTTTTTTTTAGATATGTTTTTTGTAGGATGAGATGCTGTAGGAACGGGGGTCTTCAAATGTGAGTTTTTTTTTATCATTTTACATGCACGTGTAGTTTTAACCTTTACAATAAAAACTACACTATATTAGCACCTTTTTTGGCTCTGATTTTGTGAGCATTCCATGCAGCCTGCTTTGAACTTTGGGCACGATCTAAGTGGATCCACCAGCTATCCTGTTCACCCTGAATAGCAGTGGATGTGAGAGGGTTAAGGGCCCCAGGTTCTGACTGTGGGAACGATCCAGAGTGCGATAACAACAGTTCCTGTTGAAATAGGACTCAAGGTGTATATACACCAGATATCTGGTGAGTGCATAGTCACGGTGGAGGGGAGCACTATTTGAGTTGACTTTATATATAAGAAATGTTACAAACAAATCATGCCGATCATGATTGAACAATATAAAGATGAATTTTATGCTAAAGTGGATAAAGCTGGAATTGAAGGAATCATCTCCCCCACATTATGGAACTACATTCGATCACGACACCCAAAGATACCTACATTTTACTCACTCCCAAAGATTCACAAAAACCCAACCGACCCACCCGGAAGACCAATAGTTTCAGGGAATGGCAACATCACCGAAGCCATAAGCAAAGTGATTGATGCCTACCTAAAACCACATGTCTCAAAACTAACCTCCTACACTAGAGACACGATGCACCTGTTACAAATCGTAAACGACATGACCATCCCCAGTGATTCCTTTCTTATCACTGTGGATGTTGAGGCATTATATAACAACATACCTCACAACAAAGGACTTGAAACCATAAAGAACGCTCTTAACCAGTTAAGCCCAGAAGATGAAAAATTCAATACTTTTATAATCACCATGCTTGAATTCATCCTAAATCGAAATTTCTTCACATTCAATGGCCGATATTACCTTCAAACCTGCGGAGTGGCGATGGGCACAAGCTGTGCCCCCACCTACGCCAATTTATATCTGGGAGAATGGGAAGAAGACTTCCTCATAAAAGAAGAAAATGCATGGCTAACTGATAACATCCTCTTATGGCAGCGCTATATAGACGATATTCTGATAGTGTGGACAGGACCAGAGAACCAAATCCAAGATCTAAAAAATGCATTAAACAACAATACATATAATATGTATTTTACTTTAAATTACAGCGACAAGAAAGTAGCATTTCTTGACACATGGATCTATAAGGAAAACGATGGACGTTTACAAACCACACTCTACAGAAAGGAAACAGCAGGCAACTCAATCCTGCATGCCACGAGCTTCCACCCACCACCACTAAAAAAAGCAATACCTTACAGTCAGTACCTGAGGATAAAAAGGAACTGTACTAACCCAGTAAAATACAAAAAAGAAGCGGATGCTCTCACCCTAAGATTGATGGAAAGAGGCTACACCAAAACCTCACTGAGAAAGGCCTACAACAAGGCCAACCTGAAAGAAAGACAGGAGCTACTATTTAAAAAACCACCACAGGACCCCAAACAACAGGACCAAAAAACACGGATCATTCTAAGATACACCAATGAGAACAAAAAAATAAAAGCCATCTTGGAAAAACATTGGGCAATACTGAAGGAGGACCCAACGGTGAAGGACTTTCTTACTGACCACCCGCCAATTACATATAGAAAAGCAGGATCTATCAAACAAGGACTAGTCCACAGCGAGTTCAAGGAGGGCACACGTAAAGACCCATGCAAGACAAAAGACACGTACCCATGCGGATCATGTGATCAATGCAAAGTTATAAAAAAATGCACAAAAACCACTCTACCAAACGGAGAAATATTCGAACCCAAACATTTTACCAATTGCCGGACCAAAGGCGTGGTATATATGATGAGATGCGAATGTAATGCATTTTATATAGGTAAGACAAGACAGGAATTTGGGAAGAGAATTAACAAACATGTAAATTCAATGGAAATGTGCAACTTCCATCTACCTCTGGGTCGACACGTGGCCTATAAACATGCCAATAAAATGCCAAAAATATCTTTTATGGCCTTGGAACCGATCCACATCCCAAGGAGGGGGGGTGATTGGAACAAAACCCTGCTTCAATTAGAGATGAGATGGATTAAACGTCTCAACGCAACCACCTTCCCTGGCCTAAATGAAGCCGAAAGTTATGCCCCATTCCTAGAAGGTTTTTCTTCAGGAAAAACCGATTAGAAAAAACATTCAGCAAAAAATCAACAAAAATTTTCGGAAAGTCCATTCACCAAAATATATATAAAATATATAAAAAATGTTTTTTATGAGAAAAAACATCTGCCTCCTAGAATCTTCATACCTTGAAGCCTACAGAAAAAAACGTTCAGACAGACAGCCCTCACTCCTTTCCAATATGGATATAACCGAATCCCTCTCCTTCCCCTTTAACCTGACCACATACTACACTGCTATTAAGAATTAAATTACACAAATGTTTCTGTGTTTTTCCGTTCATTCTTTTCTGATTACTATACATTTATGCTATGTACAAATCCTTGCATGAGAACTCTCCCAAACTCTAGCACACCCGGCACGGTAAGCCCCTAGGAGGATCCCCCCTCCTTTTTCCTCCTAGGGGCACTTCACAGGCACAGCCAACAGCCAAGGACATCGGCCCCTCAGACTTGAAAAGTCTGAAATCTGTGCCCTCTCCGTGTCGGCGGCCGCGCCAGTGAGCAACAGTGGTGGAAACTGGAAGCGCACTCTGCTATTGACGCAGGCGCACCAGAGACACACACCAGCTGTGTGCGATCAGGCTTCAGACGTGCAGCGCTTACTGCGCATGCGCGAGTCTGATAAAAAGGCCGGGGAACCAATACTTCTCTCACTCTCCAACTACATGGGGATGAGAGAGGACCAGAGCGGCGCACCTACAAAATGTAAGTTTTAAACTTCAGATACATCTGCCTTAAACACTGAAAAGACAGCACACTAATGAAGGAGATTTCCCTCTTTTAAAGTGCGATCCGGCTGGAGACAAACTTTAAAGACTCCACCGCAGCAATAACAAAAGAAGTAAGGTAACATACCCAAAGCTTTTTCACACACTGTACCCAACTTATTTTATTTAAATGTTTTTGAACAACTTATATACCTGTTTCACATTGCACTACTCATAGGCACAAGGACCTCCTTGAAAAGGACCGGTTTTTATTTATACCGGAACCAAATTAGCCATTAAGTGAAACATGGCCTAATATATATGTAAGTTCTAAATAAGTACACTTACATAATTTAATAACCAACAATACAAACCCTGCAGTTAAACTCCATACATATTTTTCAGGAAACCGCATAGGCTCCCGCTGTGCTAAAGAGGGAGTCACCTCAACATACAAGGATTTAAAGAAAACAATATGTATGTACTATTTTGGAAAACTGACCACAACTTATATATATAAAAGTGGTAATTATCTATAAATATTGAACACCGTATCTGTATTCTATCAACAGAAATGGTGACTAGCAACCTTGAAAAAGGCCCCCCCTAAAAGGGCCGAAACGCGTAGGATATAGGAGACATCTCTGATCAAAGCAACCCAAGCTTACCAGCAGGGAATGACAGAGATACACCCCTAAAAAGTCACCAATTACCACGTGTCACTATCCTCCATCTATTACACACCTTCACAAGGGTCTATAACCCTTTTCACGCTACTGTACTTCACTGTACTTATGATTTTAAGGATTAAATATTATTTTATTATTATTAGCAACTTTGCTTGAACTTTATCGTGTCTTCATACCTGCCTTAAAAGTCCCACTTTTCATTGGCCTGAGGTACCAAAAACTGACACAATATTCAACCAGGGACGACGGCAAACCCGACTATACATAGGGCTATAGAGATCAAAAAACCCTTTCTACATTTATTACCCGGATGGAAAACACATCCAGAACCTCACGATCTCTATAACACCTCACCTTCCCATATTTACCCACGGTAGTTGCTTAGCAGGACTACTGTCTCATCACACTTTTCACACACAAGTGGATTATATAGTGATCTTTTCCTAACTGTATGCCCAAGGGCAGTAATAACAGAGAGGAATCAGATCAACAATCTCCACTGTGTACAAATCCAGGACAATCTTTTTTCTAAATTAAAAAAGTATAATTGTCCGTGGATTACTAAGGATAAAGACAAAATGGAGGAGGAAACAAACGGAAATCTAATTGGCAACGAGTGGGAAAGTCTCATGACGGGGATTCACAAAGACTTTCAGGGTAATGAACAGCAAAATTCCGATGTTACGGCACTTTTCAACACATTACGGAGACACCTCGAACGAAAATCAGCCTTGTATTGGCACATAAAATCATTCCAACGTTATATAAAAGAAAATATTAACCCGGTGGGACTCAGAATACAAATCTTCCCCACCATGGACAATATCACTCTACAAATGAAAAAAGACTGGGAAACCATACTCAATGAATGCTCAAAAAATTTGATGATACTCCTACAAAGTGAGTATGAGAGACAACTCAAAAATTTGGATGAAGAGATAAAAGAGATATATGACCAGCTGACTCCTCTTAAACCACTCCCACTATATTCAGAACAAGAAAAAAGCTAAAAACACACATTGAACAACACAGTTTGGATATTCTAAGGAAAAAAGAAAAAAAGTACTGGCGTGATAAGAATGCTTTTGGTCAAAATAGGGCATACCGCTGGAACAACAACAAAAATCAGAGGAACAAATCACTGGTTGGACAAAAGAAGAACCCACAAAACTACAACTCATCGGACTCATCATCCTACACATCAGGAACTGAAGCAAACCCTCAGAGGAGAAGATTCCCTAAAAATAGAGAACAAAGGGAAACTCAGTATGAAACAGAAAGATCAAATGAAGACCCACAAAACACAGATGAGGACAATGGAATTACAGAAGAGAACACACAGGAGACTGAGGAGACTAACCCTCCAGCGAAGCTGCATAAAATCTTCACAAGATCTCAACACGAAAGTCAGAGACCGCAACCCCAAAGCAAACAGGGGCCTTTTTTAGGAAAGGTGCGGAAACAGACGAAGGAAAAATAACGCACGAAAAAGCAAACACACAACTTAATAAAGAAACCATCACGATAATCAACCTTTCCTCACACACGCTAACTAAAGAACAATCGGAAGTCCTTACATTAGGACTTTCCTTTTGTCCCAACAAACCGGTAGATAAATTTGAGGCTATAAAGGATGTTAACCTTTTTGCAAGGAACTTATTACAAAAAATTATGTACAACAAGAAACCTGAGACATTAGAATCTCAAACATCATTATCGGCGGTAGAATACAGGGCCATATGGGACCTCAACCTCCTCCTGGATGAAGGGGGATTAGAAGACTGGACCGACAGTGATGAGGAAGAAACAACAACTCCTACCAATACTAACAAGGCAGCAGTTGAAAACATTAATGCACAATTTAAGAAAAAATCACACAAATTCCCGTCGATTAACCAGAACCCCGCTATAGCCTTGTTCGTCAGGGAAACCACTAAAGACCTGGAAAAAATGACTATGGCAAACAACCAACAAAATTTAACCAAAAACCAAAGGAAAGCACTAAGAGAATTACAAAACAACGAACACATAACCATCAAACCCGCAGACAAAGGGGGGAACGTTGTCGTGATGGACAACACAAAGTATAAAAATATGTGTGAAAAAATCTTAAGTAATCAAAAATGTTACAAACAAATCATGCCGATCATGATTGAACAATATAAAGATGAATTTTATGCTAAAGTGGATAAAGCTGGAATTGAAGGAATCATCTCCCCCACATTATGGAACTACATTCGATCACGACACCCAAAGATACCTACATTTTACTCACTCCCAAAGATTCACAAAAACCCAACCGACCCACCCGGAAGACCAATAGTTTCAGGGAATGGCAACATCACCGAAGCCATAAGCAAAGTGATTGATGCCTACCTAAAACCACATGTCTCAAAACTAACCTCCTACACTAGAGACACGATGCACCTGTTACAAATCGTAAACGACATGACCATCCCCAGTGATTCCTTTCTTATCACTGTGGATGTTGAGGCATTATATAACAACATACCTCACAACAAAGGACTTGAAACCATAAAGAACGCTCTTAACCAGTTAAGCCCAGAAGATGAAAAATGCAATACTTTTATAATCACCATGCTTGAATTCATCCTAAATCGAAATTTCTTCACATTCAATGGCCGATATTACCTTCAAACCTGCGGAGTGGCGATGGGCACAAGCTGTGCCCCCACCTACGCCAATTTATATCTGGGAGAATGGGAAGAAGACTTCCTCATAAAAGAAGAAAATGCATGGCTAACTGATAACATCCTCTTATGGCAGCGCTATATAGACGATATTCTGATAGTGTGGACAGGACCAGAGAACCAAATCCAAGATCTAAAAAATGCATTAAACAACAATACATATAATATGTATTTTACTTTAAATTACAGCGACAAGAAAGTAGCATTTCTTGACACATGGATCTATAAGGAAAACGATGGACGTTTACAAACCACACTCTACAGAAAGGAAACAGCAGGCAACTCAATCCTGCATGCCACGAGCTTCCACCCACCACCACTAAAAAAAGCAATACCTTACAGTCAGTACCTGAGGATAAAAAGGAACTGTACTAACCCAGTAAAATACAAAAAAGAAGCGGATGCTCTCACCCTAAGATTGATGGAAAGAGGCTACACCAAAACCTCACTGAGAAAGGCCTACAACAAGGCCAACCTGAAAGAAAGACAGGAGCTACTATTTAAAAAACCACCACAGGACCCCAAACAACAGGACCAAAAAACACGGATCATTCTAAGATACACCAATGAGAACAAAAAAATAAAAGCCATCTTGGAAAAACATTGGGCAATACTGAAGGAGGACCCAACGGTGAAGGACTTTCTTACTGACCACCCGCCAATTACATATAGAAAAGCAGGATCTATCAAACAAGGACTAGTCCACAGCGAGTTCAAGGAGGGCACACGTAAAGACCCATGCAAGACAAAAGGCACGTACCCATGCAGATCATGTGATCAATGCAAAGTTATAAAAAAATGCACAAAAACCACTCTACCAAACGGAGAAATATTCGAACCCAAACATTTTACCAATTGCCGGACCAAAGGCGTGGTATATATGATGAGATGCGAATGTAATGCATTTTATATAGGTAAGACAAGACAGGAATTTGGGAAGAGAATTAACAAATATGTAAATTCAATGGAAATGTGCAACTTCCATCTACCTCTGGGTCGACACGTGGCCTATAAACATGCCAATAAAATGCCAAAAATATCTTTTATGGCCTTGGAACGGATCCACATCCCAAGGAGGGGGGGTGATTGGAACAAAACCCTGCTTCAATTAGAGATGAGATGGATTAAACGTCTCAACGCAACCACCTTCCCTGGCCTAAATGAAGCCGAAAGTTATGCCCCATTCCTAGAAGGTTTTTCTTCAGGAAAAACCGATTAGAAAAAACATTCAGCAAAAAATCAACAAAAATTTTTGGAAAGTCCATTCACCAAAACTCTTGTTCAAGAATATTACCCAATTCCGCCAAGAGAGGATAGAACACAATGAAGTTATGACGGATACACCCGAAGTCCACAACCACTCTCCACTTTACAATCTTTCAGAACGAAATCCATTCACAAAAAAACTTGTTCAATCTTCTTTTTCCAAAAAGAACATCATATGGAGACTAAAACGAACATGATCTCCTAAAAAAACCCTGACACAATGACCGCACAATATATAAAAAATGTTTTTTATGAGAAAAAACATCTGCCTCCTAGAATCTTCATACCTTGAAGCCTACAGAAAAAAACGTTCAGACAGACAGCCCTCACTCCTTTCCAATATGGATATAACCGAATCCCCCTCCTTCCCCTTTAACCTGACCACATACTACACTGCTATTAAGAATTAAATTACACAAATGTTTCTGTGTTTTTCTGTTCATTCTTTTCTGATTACTATACATTTATGCTATGTACAAATCCTTGCATGAGAACTCTCCCAAACTCTAGCACACCCGGCACGGTAAGCCCCTAGGAGGATCCCCCCTCCTTTTTCCTCCTAGGGGCACTTCACAGGCACAGCCAACAGCCAAGGACATCGGCCCCTCAGACTTGAAAAGTCTGAAATCTGTGCCCTCTCCGTGTCGGCGGCCGCGCCAGTGAGCAACAGTGGTGGAAACTGGAAGCGCACTATTGACGCAGGCGCACCAGAGACACACACCAGCTGTGTGCGATCAGGCTTCAGACGTGCAGCGCTTACTGCGCATGCGCGAGTCTGATAAAAAGGCCGGGGAACCAATACTTCTCTCACTCTCCAACTACATGGCGATGAGAGAGGACCAGAGCGGCGCACCTACAAAATGTAAGTTTTAAACTTCAGATACATCTGCCTTAAACACTGAAAAGACAGCACACTAATGAAGGAGATTTCCCTCTTTTAAAGTGCGATCCGGCTGGAGACAAACTTTAAAGACTCCACCGCAGCAATAACAAAAGAAGTAAGGTAACATACCCAAAGCTTTTTCACACACTGTACCCAACTTATTTTATTTAAATGTTTTTGAACAACTTATATACCTGTTTCACATTGCACTACTCATAGGCACAAGGACCTCCTTGAAAAGGACCGGTTTTTATTTATACCGGAACCAAATTAGCCATTAAGTGAAACATGGCCTAATATATATGTAAGTTCTAAATAAGTACACTTACATAATTTAATAACCAACAATACAAACCCTGCAGTTAAACTCCATACATATTTTTCAGGAAACCGCATAGGCTCCCGCTGTGCTAAAGAGGGAGTCACCTCAACATACAAGGATTTAAAGAAAACAATATGTATGTACTATTTTGGAAAACTGACCACAACTTATATATATAAAAGTGGTAATTATCTATAAATATTGAACACCGTATCTGTATTCTATCAACAGAAATGGTGACTAGCAACCTTGAAAAAGGCCCCCCCTAAAAGGGCCGAAACGCGTAGGATATAGGAGACATCTCTGATCAAAGCAACCCAAGCTTACCAGCAGGGAATGACAGAGATACACCCCTAAAAAGTCACCAATTACCACGTGTCACTATCCTCCATCTATTACACACCTTCACAAGGGTCTATAACCCTTTTCACGCTACTGTACTTCACTGTACTTATGATTTTAAGGATTAAATATTATTTTATTATTATTAGCAACTTTGCTTGAACTTTATCATGTCTTCATACCTGCCTTAAAAGTCCCACTTTTGATTGGCCTGAGGTACCAAAAACTGACACAAGAAATGCACTGGTGGCTTTTCATTTAACCTATATAACAAGAAGATCTTCTCCCTATAATCACTATAGAGTTTGAATAACACGCTTCTTCAAGGACTTACAATTTAATTGACTAGATCCTTAGCAGATTGACTAGCCTCATTATAGTTTGACATGTGGCTATTGGTCTTGTTATATATATATATATATATATATATATATATTTCGTTATAGCACTGATTTGGACACTCATTATCATTTTAGATTTTTTAGCGATGCACTTTTTGTTTACATGTTTACACATGTGGTGTTATTACATATCTTATGATACCATTTCATTTATTTGTAATTTTGTGGTTTAAAGGAGTTATAAAGGCAAAAGGCAGCCTCCCCAGCACCCTCTAACACTTACCTGAGCCCCATCTCTGTCCAGCGACGTTCAGGAGTCCCTCGGCCGCCTGGGACTCTCCCTCCTGATTGTCTGAGACACAACATTGGCTCCCGCGGTTGTCAATTAAAGTCAGTTAACCAATCAGGAGAGAGAGGGGGTGGGGTCGAATGGCAGCTCTGTGTCTGAATGGACACACGGAGCTTCAGCTCGGGTGCCCCTATAGCAAGCTGCTTGCTTTGGGGGCACTCAACAGGAGGGAGGGGCTAGGAGCAGCGAAGAGGAACCAGAGAAGGGGAGGATCTGGGCTGCCTGTGCAAAACCACTTCACAGGGCAGTTAAGTTTAACATTTTTTTTTTTTTTTAAAACAAGACTTTACAATCACTTTAATATTTGTTATATACAGTAGCCTTGATAGTATGGTCACAGATCTGTGGGTACCCGACTTACCGACTTGACAGCATTAATATCTTTTCACATAGATTTCATTTAGATTTTTGAAATTGTTACATTTTTTAAATTTCTGCAATTTATATATAGAAAAGTTTTTTTTTTTTGGTGGTTCTGGTGCTTTGTGGGTCTGGGAGTCGTGTGTGCATCCTTTTGTTTTGCCTATTTGCTGTGTCTGTCCAGTGGGCGGGACACTTCCGGGTCACCTGGTCCCAGGCTTTTCGTCTCATGTGCTTTGCATTCACCGGGGGTTCAGCATCTGGGTTCTGCCCAGGGGGTGACGTACTTCTGGCGCGCCTGGCTCTCAGGCCATTCGGGCTCACCAACTGTGCGATATCATTGCATTGGAAACGCAAAATGTCCAACCATTTGTTCGCAGAGCGAGTCACATTACTTCTGTTTTGCCTGATGTTTTTTTATTGGCATGTGAGTATCCATTTGTCTATGTGGATTCAATAAAATGATGGTAATGCACACAGTGGTTGTGCCCTCCTGTATGTTTTTTGTAGTTTGTTTGGAGGACTTCCCGGTTGGTGGAGAGCTGACCCTTTGTGGAAAGAAGCGTAATAGAAGATTTCCCTTGGGTTTAGCAGTAAAGTGTTTTTTTTGCTTTGTATGCTTATCTTTGCTTTGTTGAGCTACAGTTGCTAGCCACTACAAGACACATTTTGATGTGCTCTGATGAAGGGGGAACACCTTGAAACGTGTAAGTGTTTTTTTGGAGGTCCACATCCTTCCACGGCCTGTGGCAGCAGAGGATGCCCAGTGGAGACCCTTGGTGATCCCATATTGCTTAAATGTGCCCGTGTTTCACAATTGCTTTGTGAGTATAATGTGTATGTATGTTTACAATAAATTGTTTTAAAGATAATGTGCAAGGCTGGTGCGCCCTCTGTCCATTCCTTTTCCAGAATCTTTTTTTGTTACCCCGACCCGTCGAGAGTGGCAGCACAGTCTGAACAACTTCTATTAGACCTGAATCGCATCTTTAGGATACTAGCCGCAAGGCTACCCCTCAAGCGCAGGAGTCATTTGCTTTTTTTACAGTTTGATGTAAGGGCCAGCAGATGGAAAAACAGCATGCAGTGCGGGACTAGGTATATAACATACCCCCAGGAAGTCTGTCGGTTGTAAAGTATTCCTTGGCAGCCATAGGAATTCAACAAAGCAAAAACTGGCGTCACCACCCGCTTGAAAGTGTTAATGATCCTTTGTTGTTGGCTACTTTTCTTGAAAAAAAAAAAAAAAAAATTAGGTGGCAAATTCACTATAATTATATTACAGATGTTTTTAAGGAAAAATCCCTGGAAAGGCTTCTTCAATATAGCTATTTTAACTAGTAATTCATATTATATAAATCCTCCATTTACTAATCTGACTGCATCATAATAGACCCTGATTGGTTTGTGCACTCGAAAATTACCATTTCAGAGCAAAAACTCGTTATTGATAATGACAGCTAGTGTGTGTGTGTGTGTCTGTCTGTCTGTCTGTGTTTTTTATTAGAGAAAAAGAACAAGAAAAAATTGAAGCTTTGTGGCATAGGTTATTATCTGGCTTACTTGCTCTGCTGGATTTCTATAAAGAATCAGAACTAGCATTGGAATTCTACCAAACACATTTTAATACTGCTGACTTCTCTTGGTTCAAAGAAGTGTTTGGGCTAGCATTTTGGTCCTGCATTGAATACGTATGACTAATGCAGAAAACTTTTTCTTTATAAAAGGGACATTTTACTATGTAGTTTGTAGCAGCCTTGTAAATTGCACAGAGAATGTATGATTAAGAATGAATACGGTCATATAATTTGTGTACATTTGATGAAATATGTACCTCTAAATAAAATACTTCATAGCTTGAGAATGTCATATAAAAAGAAAATACTCTCTGAGGTTATAACTCTTATCCCATGCCAAGATGAGATCAAGAGCCCCTTCTTTTGGAAAGTTGATTTTAAAGCAGCTTAAAAACCAAACATTTCAAATGTGCAAGGAAGTGATAGGCACACAATTTAGGGATTAGTTATATAGAAAGGTAAATCAACGGCATTACATATTATTTCTGATATTGGCATATATATTCAGACATCTTTATGCATTCTTTATTTGTGCAAAATAAGCCTTAATTAGAAATAAACCTTTAAACGTTACTAATAGTTAAAAGCATATTTAGCTGCCTTTTTCATAAAGTGGAGAATGGTTTGAATCCCTGCAATATTCTTATAGCAGTCTGTTTTCCCAGTTGAGGGGATTCCCCAGTAGTGCAGAGCCAGCTAATGACAAAGTTGAGTTCTCACAAGAATTCTCAAGATTGTGCAAAATCTCAGCTTCCTCAATAACTGAGCTGAAATTACAAATGGAATGGAAGTATTGACCTTTAGTTCCCCTTTAAATGTATCTAAAATGTATCTAAAGCCACACATATTTTTGCAGTTTTCAAAAGCATGAGGAGTGGTTTGAACCCCTGTCAGATTTTTGTTGTTTTCTTGTCTTCCTTTCAATGGAGAGGTTTACATCCTTTCCCTAGGTCACGACAGAAAACGGGAGGACATCTCCCTAAAGGAAGGTAACATTTGGAAAAGTTCAGATTTTTCATAACCTTTTGTCCCTGTGACAATGGTCACCAAGACACACACAATGGACACATTTCAACAATGGGGGGCACACATTTAAACATGAGAAAGAAGGAAATAGTTAACCCTAAGGCCCCTTTCACACACTCCGTCCGTCGGACGGAGTCAGTTTTTCTCAGCGGGGGATCGATCCGCTGATCCCCCGCTGAGCAGGAGGATGACAGCTGTGTCTCCACGCTGTGTGCGGAGACACAGCTGTCAGTTCCCCATGCATCTCTATGTGGGAAATCGGATGGGAACGGACCGTCGGTCCGTTCTCATCTGATCCGATCCGCTGGACGGATGGAAAATAGGGTTTCCATCCGTCCAGATTTGACGGATCGGATGTCAGCGGACATGTCTCCGCTGACATCCAATGCCCCATAGGGATGCATGGGGGGACCGTTCAGATCCGCCAAAAAAATGGACAGGCGGATCTGAACGGTCCGCCTGTGCGAAAGAGCCCTAAGGCCTCTTTCACACGGCCGTTCAGTTTTTCGGCTCCGCTCCGGTCCTTTTTTTAAATTTTTTCACGGAGCGGATGACACTTGTGTCATCCGCTCCGTATGTCCGCATATCATCCCATCCGTTTGCGGATGATATGCGGACATAATGTAAGTCTATGGGCATTGCGGATGTCAGCGGATGACACTGCTGACATCCGATTTTGCTTCCTTTCCGCTTTTTGAACGGAGGAAAAATAGGTTTCTGTTCCATTCCAAAAAGCAGAACAGAACTGAAAGGAAGAAAATCGGATGTCAGCGGATGGTCATCCGCTGACATGCGCAATGCCATTGACATAAATTATGTCCGTAAATCATCCGCAAAAAAATAGGATGATTTGCGGACATACGGAGCGCCCGTGTGAAAGGGCCCTAAGAGTTCTTATGCAAATAAAAAATGACTAAACAAAACATATCAACAATAAAAATATGCAAACAGATGAAAAGGATACACTCAATTCCAGAATATAATGTTGAGCTTTGATTAGATAAAAAAAACATTTTAGGGCAAAGCTTCAACAGATAGGAACATATATTTAAAAAAAAAAGATCTCTCTCTTTCTCCCTCTCTCTCACTCGAATGCTGATGCACGGGGCTGGTGGCCGTGATTGCTGCTGGACACCCGCGATCACTCCCTGCTGAGAGAGAAGGACGGTCAGCTAAAAGGATGTAAAATGTTTTTAAATTTTTTTTTTTTGGTAATGTTATATAGCAGAATGTGAAAAATATAGTTTTTTTTTTTTTCAGAATCATCGCTCTTTTTTTGTTTATAGTGCAAAAAAAAATAAAAAATTGCTCAGGTGATCAAAAACCACCCAAAGAAAGCTCTATTTGTGGGAAAAAAGGACATCAATTTTATTTAGGTAAAGCTTTGTATGACCGCAAAATTTTCCGTTAAAGTAACGCAGTGCCGAATAGCAAAAAATGGCCTGGTCATTAAGGGGGCAAATCCTTCCAGTCCAGAACTGGTTAATGAAGTACCCTTGGTCTTTGTATTGTTGGATGAATAATATTGAGCATTTTGCCAGGGTAGGTGGGTACTCAAATTGTTAGAGTGCTTTACCAGATGGGAAATTTGGTTATTCTTAGAATATCCCGCCTGGGGAATAGAATATTCCAACTGAAGGGTTCTAAATGTTTTGAGTACATAGCCTACAAGTAGATGTTCTATTGAAACACCAATTAGAAAGAGATTAAGAGTGATATAGCTGAGATTGGGAAGTACGTTCAGAGGGTGAAGCTTTAGGTAGGCTACGCCAAGCCTCAATAGATGCTTGTTTTGTGGGGGCTATGTAAAAGTGTGCTTATGGAAGAAGGGGACTAGTGATAAGATAGTTATAAAGGTTGCCTCCTATAACCTGGTGTTTTTCAAGTTCAGCCCAGAGTGTAGTGGCGCTTGGGGCAAACCACTCTTTTAGCTGTGCTAATATGGAGGCAGTATAGTAGTCTCCTAAATGCACATATTTAAAAAAAGGGTTTGAGTTCTGGGATTGGCAGTGTCCTAAACAGGAATAACGGTTGCGGAAGTACTTGCATTTTGAAAGCAGCCAGCCTACCTGATCAAGATATCTTACATTTTCTTTGGTTGTCCAGTTTGGAACAGAATGCTTGCAGAAAAGGAACCTCAAAATAAAACAAGCACATCCACATCTCTTTCTGACCAATTAACAAAGCTCAGACATGACCTTCGCCTAATTTTAGTAGACGACTTTGATAAAGCTTCTAGACAGCTTAAAATGTCTTACTATGCAAATGGCAATAAGGCTGGGAAACTTTTAGCCAATCGCCTTAGAGGGCATAGGCATAGGAACTAGTTTTCCTTGACTAGTTCTGATATTTTACTAGTATGGGTAATGCCCAGATATGAGATACCCTTTTCCTCCTATGTGTATGGGAATCTGCAACTGATATCCTGTTTGCATTCACTGGATATTCCCAATCCTAAACTATACGACTTGGTCCCGTTGACCTTGTAGTATATTGTATTAAATAATAGTAACACTTGGTATACCGAAGCCAGCGAATTATTGACATCAGTAAGCATCAAAGTTATGTCATCCTCAAAGAGACTGATGGTGTGCATTCTACCTTTGACCTGGAATCCTTTGATATTGGGATGTGGCGAATGTAAGTACCCATGGGTTCCATTAGTAAATTAAAAGTAAGTTGGTAAAATGGGCACCCCTAGCGTGTCCCATTCATAAAATTGAATGGGGTCGAGAGCATGCCTGATATACAGTATAAACTTGGGCAGAGGGAGTTGTGTATAAAGCCATAATGGCCTGGGAGATCTGGCCTGTAAAACCAAACCTGGTCAGGACCTGCACTAAATAATCCCAGTGAATTATATCGAAGCCCTTCTCTGCATCCAGGGCTAGGAGCAGGGAAGGCGTTCTTATTTTGTTGGCTAAATGTATGATATTGACCAGACATATGGTGGCGTCTGCAGTTTGGCGACCTTTTTTGAAACCAGATTGGTCTAGATGGATAAGGGATGGTAATAGATCCACCAATCTGTTTTCAAGTAACTTGGCATATATTTTTATATCATTGCAGAGTAAGGATATGGGGTGGAAGTTTTGCAGTGAGTTAGGATCTTTCCTTGGCTTCGGTAGTGTGACTATCATTGCCTTGAGCATTTCAGAAGGGGAAGAGGAGAAGGAAGCGGCATGGTTATAAACCTCTACTAAATATGGTACAAGTGCATCTCTGAATTATTTAAAGTATTCTCCCAGGAGATTTGTTATTGGGTAAAGAATCAATAGTATGGGAGTCTTCTATCTTGGTAACAGGTTCATTTGGCCCAGTTCTTCTGGGAGTTGGGGGAGTTTGATTTTGTCAAGGAAATTGGCAATCATGATAGTTGAGGGATGGATAGCATTTGGGTCTTGTTGTAGGTTATAAAGCGAGCTATAATATTGGTTAAAGGTGTCAGCGATAGCCTGGTGGTGATGCAGCTTGACCTTACTCACTGGATGTAGGATATAATGGATTTTAGTCCTATGCCTATGCCCTCTAATGCGACTGGATAAAAGTTTCCCAGCCTTATTGCCATTTGCATAGTAAGACATTTTAAGCCATCTAGAAGCTTTATCAAAGTCGTCTACTAAAATTAGGCAAAGGTCATGTCTGAGCGTTGCTAATTGTTCAGAAAGAGATGGGTATGTGCTTGTTTTATTTTGAGCTTCTATAATTTGAATTTTAGAGGATATTTCTTGAATTTGCTGCTCCCTCTGCTTCTTGGCCCTTGGTCCCATTTTAATAAGGATTCCCCACATAAACGTCTTATGAGCGTTCCATGTCACAAACAAGTCAGTGACAGAATTTGCATTGTGGTCAAAAAATTCAAGCTACTCTTTTGTGAGCATAGACTTGGAGGGTTCTGTCTAGAACAGCTGCGGGTTGGATCTCCAAATAAATGTGGAATTGACCTTGGGTGAGTCATCTATCAACAGTGATACCAAGGAATGATCTGACCAAGTAATGGTGCTGATCATTGAGGATTTTATTTTGGGTAACAACCATTTGTCTGTTAGGAAAAGATCAAGTCTTGTGTAGATTTTGTGTCTCCTAGAGAGTGTAGTGGAGTCCATCTTGGATCAGGAGGTACATTGAAGTCCCCACACAGTAATAAATAGCCATGGTTTACCTGTTTGATTTTTTGAGGACTTGGCGCTCATTAGGCGCATAAGTGGGATTGGTGCTCATTAGGCGCATAAACATTGGCCACTGTGTAGGTGGTAGAATTGATGTCACATAACAAAATGTGTTATCAGCCTTGGGGAACTGCCAGTTCTTCGTGTAATGTAAAAGCAACCATGTCCCTTATGGCTGTCATCACTCCTCATTGCACTCTTCATGGCATTCGCGTTAGCTAGGAAGATATGTGGGAATTTAGGATTGGAACACTTAGACATTGCTGTGAAAGTGCATTTCTTAAACACAGAGGATGGCACAATTATTTTGTGTTGCCTCTTTCCACAGGGATCTGTGCTTCGCAGGATGGTTGAGTCCCCGGCATCAATAGTCAGGAAGGTTACTGTCATTGTGTAGGATGACGAAAAATTGCTGTGTGTAACATGTGTGGGTAACACTTACATATAAAAGGGATCTTGTTCATACCGTTCGAATGAAGATAGAGTCTCAGAATCAGGCGTGAATAGACAAGGTTGTCCAGCGGAGGTTTCATCTGGGTAAAAGGTGGACGTGGATTTGACTATGAGAACAAACATTAGTTAAACTGAAAAACAAAGAAGAAAAGAAAATGTATAGAAAACTCCAAATAAAATGGATATAGGTCATTATGACCTGGGTTTAGCACAATGCCTTTCAGGAATTTGTGGGGGAAGAAAAAGTTCAGCTTGGAAGAGTTTCTCCAGTGAGGGACTGAACTTATGTGCAAAGGTATGACTGCTTGCCAGATCATTTATGTTTACGTGCATTTCTACAGTAGAGTTGACCATGTTCCGGTCCTGTGGTGGTTCTTCCAGCACTCTGTGCCACGACTTAAGCAGGGTTAGGCAATAAGCAAGGGAATCTATCACATGTTCTTTACCTTCTTTGGTGATAATTAGCTTGGTAGGAAACCCCCATTTGTAGGAAATCTTGTGGTTTCTTAACACTTTAGAGATGGTGTTAAGGTTCCTACGCTTTTGAGGGGTGAATTGAGATAGATAAGCGAGGAATTGCAGATCTTTATATTGTGATGCAGACATTAGACGCTCCTTCACATGGAAGAAATGCAGGTGTAATATAATGTTCCTAGGCACATTGTCAGGAAGGTAGGAGGGTTTAGGCAAGTGATGGATTCTGTCCACAGTGATGTCTAATTCTGTGAGGTCAGGTAGCATGGAGGTAAAAAATTGTGCATTATATTTGCGTTGATCTGATTGCTGGACTGACTCAGAAACTCCTCTGATTTTTAAATTGTTCCTCCTAAAGCAGTCCTTAACCATCTGCCGACCGCCGCACGACTATATACGGCGGCGGTCAACCCCTCCTGGGCAAAGTGACGTAGGGGTACGTCACTCGCCCACGAGCCTCTAGGGGGCGAGCGCGCACCGCCGGATGCGCGCTCCCACCCCCGCTCATTCCCTGACATCCCTGCGCGAGTGACTGGTGGCTCCGATGTCCGCCGGCCACTCGTCATCTCCCGCAGGAGAGGGAGAAAGGCAAAAGGCTGATGTAAACACAGCCGTCTGTCATTCTCCCTTAGATCATGACAGAGGCTATGCGATCCTGCTATGTAGGATCGTATGTCTCTGTTATGATCTAACAAGCCACGCCCCTTGACAGTTAGAATCACACCCCTAGGGACACACTTAACCCCTTGATCACTAATAAAGTTAACCCCTTCCCTGCCAGTGTAATTTTTACAGTAACAGTACATATTGATAGCACTGATAGTAATGTCACTGGTACCCCCAAAAGTGTCAAAAATGTCAGTCAATGGTCCGATCTGTCCGCCGCAATGTCGCAGTCCCGCAAAAAAAAACGCAGATCGACCCCATTACTAGTTACAAAAAAACCAATAAAAATGACATAAATCTTTCCCGTAGTTAGTAAATGCAATAACTTTTGTGCAAACTAATCAAAATTGGCTTATTGCGGATTTTTTTTTACCAAAAATATGTAGCAGAAAACAAATTGGCCTAAAATGTTAAAAAATTTTGATTTTTACATTTTTTTTGAGAATTTCATATAAAAAAATGTAAAAAATATTATTTTTTCAAAATTGTCTCTCTTTTTTTGTTTATAGCGCAAAAAGTAAAAATCGCACAGGTGATCAAATACCACCAAAAGAAAGCTCTGTTTGTGGCAAAAAAAGGACATAAATTTAATTTGGGTACAGCGCTGCACGACCACGCAATTGTCCGTTAAAGTCACGCAGTTCCGAATCGCAAAATAGGGCCTGGTCTTTGAGCAGCCAAATCCTCCGGGGCTTAAGTAGTTAATATCTGCAATCTTGGTTTTAACTGCTTCCATCTCATCCTCTTTGTTTTCCTGGGCATCTATCAAATTGTTTATAGTGGTGGCAAACTCCCCCATCTTTGTTTCAATATGATACACCGTGGAGGTTACTGCTTGAAGCTCCACTCCAAATTTATGTACACAGGACAGCATATCAGCATGTAATGAACTAATCAGGGAGACTAACATGTCTTTTAAGGTTGTGTCCAGTACTGGCTGATTGCTAGTGGAGGAAAGATCAATTAAATCATGGAGCTCCCCAGTGTCATCCCTGAGTCTAGGTCCGGGCTCACCTCATGCAATCTTTGTGATGTAGGAGCGCTGAACCTTATGAGCATGTATTTTGATGGGAGGGGTGGTTTGTGGTTCTAGGGGTTTCTCACCAGCAACTGTGGGGTCTTGCTGTTAAAGTTTTGAAAGGATGGGAGCGCCACACCAGCCTGTATAAGCTTTCAAAAGGTTTTTAATATAAGATTTTTATTTTGGAACAGCCAACACATTTTGGGGGCTCAGCACTCCTCCTTCATCAGGACTAAAAACAGGATGATGGAGGCACTTGGATTGGAAAGGCCTCACCTCATGTCCAGGATCCAATCCATCCATCCTAAATTGCACCTTTTCCAGACTCCCTGAGGTAGGAGTGTGATGTGGAGAGTGATGAATAGGGTTGAGTGAACACGGACTGTATTATTCGTGTTCGTACCGAATAATTGGATTTTTGTTACCCGAACACGGACCCGAAAACTTTACTGTATAATCGGGTAAAAATCCGTGTTCGGTCGTTTTATTTCCGGGTTTTGCATGCTTTGGCACGCTTTTCATGGCGGGCTTTCAACAGCCAATCAACAAGTGTTTAACTGGTGTGCCTAAGCCATCCCAGCCATGCCTACAAATGTATCAGTAGCTGTGATTGGCCGTCTGAAGCATGTGACCAAGTCTTTATAAGTTCGAGGCAGCTGCGGCGTCATTCTGCTGTTTAGTTCAGGGAGAGAGCACACATCAACGTGCTGGCTGCTGATTAGGGACAGACAGGAAAAGAAAAACATTTGTGTCCGGATAGAATTGAGGGACAGGTCGGAGTGTGTTAGGCAGGGCGTGTTGTAGGCATTTTAGGAAAAGAGTCTGCTGATTTTTAGGATCAGTGTGTTCTACAAACTACAATCGATATTGCTGTGTGGGGTGGGGTTTGCAGTGACCGATCTACAATCTTAGCAATCCTTTTAGGGACAGAGTCTGCTGATTTTTAGGGTCAGACAGTGCGTTCTACAAACTACAATCGATATTGCTGTGTGGGGGGGGGGGGGGGGTTTGCAGTCACCCGATCTACGATCTTATCAATCCTTTTAGGGACAGAGTCTGCTGATTTTTAGGGTCAGACAGTGTGTTCTACAAACTACAATCGATATTGCTGTGTGGTGTGGGATAGGAGATAGGCAGGTGTTAGTGGTCCACATCCATTTTGCTGTGTGTGGGCTGCAGTGAACACAATCTTTTTGGGGTGCAGTGAACACAATCTTTTTGGGGTACAGTGAACACAATCTTTTTGGGGTGCAGTGAACACAATCTTTTTGGGGTGCAGTGAACACAATCTTTTTTACCCGGAGGGAGAAAAGTATTTTTCTATCAGGCACTGTGTGCAGCATTTTTCCTTCAGCTGTGCTGTGCTGAGTGACTGATCATACACTGCTGTGTTCAGTTCACATGTGCTAATATTGAGTGGTTTCAGAAATCATACACTTTTTTTCTATTCCACTATTCAATATACAGCCTTGGGTTAACCACTTCCATACAGAGCAGTTAGACACCCTTCCTGCCCAGACCAATTTTCAGCTTTCAGCACTCTCACACTTTGAATGACAATTGCTCAGTCATGCTACACTGTAACCAAACAAAATTTTTATCATTTTTTTCACACAAATAGAGCTTTCTTTTGGTGGTATTTGATCACAACTGGGTTTTTTTTTTTCGTGATATGTGCAAAAAAAGAGCAAAAATTTTGAAAAAAAACACTTTTTTTTAGTTTCAATTATAAAATTTTGCAAAAAATTAATTTTTCTTCATACATTTGGGCCAAAATGTATACTGCTACATGTCTCTGGTAAAACTAACCCAAATTAGTGTATATTATTTAGTCTGTGTGAAAGTTATTGAGTCTAGAAGCTATGATAATTACTGAAAATTGATCAAACCAGATGTACTGACTGCCTATCTCCTTTCTTGAGGCCCTGAAATGTCAGGACAGTACAACTACCGCCCAAATGACCCCTTTTTGTAAAGTAGACAGTCCAAGGTATTTAGTAAGAGGCATGGTGGGTTTTTGAAGTTGTAATTTTTTCCCACAATTCTTGGGAAAATGAAGAAAAAAATTTTTTTTCCTTTTTTTTCCCCACAAAGTTGTCAATTTATAAGCTATTTCTAACACATAGCATGTACACAGCAAAAATTACACCCAAAAATACATTCTGATACTCCTTCCGAGTATGGCGATACCACATGTGTGAGACTTTTACACAGCCTGGCCACAAAAAGATACTCCACGTCCAAGAAGCACCTTCAGGCGTTCTAGGAGCATAAATACACATAAAACTTTCTTACTACCTATCACACTTTTCAAGGCCCTAGAGCACCAATACAATGGAAAAGTCCACAAAATGACCCCATTTTGGAAAGCAAACACTCCAACGTATATTCTATGAGGCATTATGGGTCGTTTGAACATATCATTTTTTTCCACAGGTTTTTGGAAAATGTGGGAAAAAAATGAAAACTTTTTTTTTTACACAAAGTTGTCAATTTATAGGATATTCCTAACACATAGCATGTACACAGCAAAAATGACACCCCGAAATTCATTCTGCCACTCCTCCTGAGTATGGCAATACCACATGTGAGAGACTTTTCACAGCCTAGCCATATAGAGGGGCCCAACATCCAAGGAGCATCATCATACATCCTAGCCACTTGCCTAGGCCTATTTTTGACATTTGGTGTTTACAAGCTAAAATCAGTTGTTTTGCTAGAAAACTGCTTAGAACCCCCAAACATTGTATATTTTTTTTTAGCAGAGACCCTAGAGATTAAAATGGAGATTATTGCAATATTTTTTATCACACCGTATTTGCGCAGCGGTCTTCCAAACGCAATTTTTTTGGAAAAAATTCACTTTTTTTAATTAAAAAATAAGAAACCAGTAAAGTTAGCCCAATTTTTTTCCATAATGTGAAAGATAATGTTACGCCGAGTAAATAGATACCCAACATGTCATGTTTCAAAATTGCGCACGCTCACGGAATGGCGACAAACTTTGGTACTTAAAAATCCCCATAGGCGACAATTTAAAAATTTCTACAGGTTGCCATCTTTGAGTTAAAGAGGAGGTCTAGGGCTCAAATTATTCCCCTTGCTCTAACGATCGCAGTGATACCTCACATGTGTGGTTTGAACACCGTTTACATATGTGGGCGGGGTTTCCGTATGCGTCGCTTCTGCGCGCGAGCTAACGGGGACAGGGTGCTTTAATTTTTTTTTTTTTTTTTTTTACTATTTATTTTATTTTTATTTTTATTTTTACACCGTTTAACAAAAAAAAAAAAAAAAAAAAGGATCATTTTTATTTCTATTACAAGAAATGTAAACATTACTTGTAATAGAAAAAGGCATGACAGGACCTCTTTTTTGTGAGATCTGGGGTCAAAAAGTCCTCAGATCTCACAAGTACACTAAAAGATAGAAAAAAAAAATTATTATATAAAATGAAAAAAAAAAAAAGGACCTTTAAACCGGTTGCTAGGCAACAACATTTTCCGTAGCTCCGGTCCTCCAAGACCATAGAGTCAAGTGAGGGCAAGCTTGCCCTCACTCGACATCCTGTCTGTGAGGATCCGGGACCGGATCGTTTCCCCGCTGTCGGCGGGTCCGGTAAGCGGGGAAAAGGACCGGACGCGGCGGGAGGGGGGGGGCACCTCTTCCGCCATCCCGGAAGGGTGATCCCACGGCGAATCCGCCACTGGGACCTCCCTTATCAGAAAGCCAACCGTCCACCGTTTAAAAAAATACCAGGGTTATGGCAGCTATCTGCTGCCATAACACCGGTATTTAGGTTTAAACGGAGGACATATATAAACCTTTTTGGACTTAGACATGGTGGCTGTATGAAGGGCGACAGGTACTCGGGTACTTTGTTGGGCAGGTGACAGGTACTCTGGTACTGATGAGCAGGTGGCAGGTACTCGGGTACTCCGATAGGCAGGTGACAGGTACTCGGGTACTCTGATGGGCAGGTGACAGGCAGGTGATAGGTACTGATGAGTAGTACTGATACTGATAGGTGATACTGATACGTGATAGGTACTGATGAGTACTGATAAGTAGTGATGGGTACTGATGAGCAGGCGGCAAGTACTCAGGTACTTCAGGCGTCAGGTACTCTGATGAGCAGGTGGAAGGTACTCGGGTACTCTGATGGGTAGGTGACAGGTACTCAGGTACTCTGATGACAGGTACTCAAAGTACCCGAGTATCTGTCATCAGAGTACTCGATTATCTGTCATCAGAGTACCCGAGTACCTGTCATCAGAGTACCCGAGTACCCGTCATCAGAGTATCCGAGTACCCGTCATCAGAGTACCCGATTACCCGTCATCAGAGTACCCGAGTACCTGTCATCAGATTACCTGCGTACCTGTCATCAGAGTACCCGAGTACCTGTCATCAGAGTACCCAAGTACCTGTCATCAGAGTACCCGAGTGCCCGTCATCAGAGTACCCGAGTACCTGTCATCAGAGTACCCAAGTACCTGTCATCAGAGTACTCGAGTACCTTTCATCAGAGTACCCGAGTACCTGCCATCAGAGTACCCGGGTACCTGTCATCAGAGTACCCGGGTACCTGTCATCAGAGTACCCGAGTACCTGTCATCAGAGTACCCGAGTACCTTTCATCAGAGTACCTGAATACCTGTCACCAGCCCATCAGAGTACCCAAGTACCTGTCATCAGAGTACCTGATGGGCTGGTGACAGGTACTCGGGTACTTTGATGGGCTAGTGACAGCTGCTCTTTATTGGGGGGGGGCAATCAGTGTGTTTGGGGTGCACTGTACTTGGTATCTAGCTGTTACCACACTCTCTTCCTCACACAGGGTCAGTGTGTGAGGAGGAGAACACGGTGACAGCTAGTTACCGTGTTCTCTGTTGACATTTGTGACCGGCTGTGATTGGACACAGCCGGTCACGTGGTAAAGAGCCAATTTCATTGGCTCTTTACCTAGATCGGGGATTGACTCTGTCCGAGGGACGAGCCTCGTCCCCGATCGCTGCTCTGCGCGCCCCCGGGGGCGCCCATTGCAGAGAGAACGAGCGGCTCGTGCTGGAGCCGCTCATGTGATCGGCTGTGATTGACACAGCCGATCACGTGGTAAACAGCCAATTTCTATTGGCTGTTTACCTTGATCAGGGATGGGCTATGTCCGAGGGATGAGCCTCACCCCCGATCGCTGCGCTGCGCGCCCCCGGGGGTGCGCAGTGGCAGCTAGAGCGGGCGGACGTCATATGACGCCCGCCCGGATCCGTACAACCACCATGCCGACGTCATATTACTATGACTTGGTATGGAAGTGGTTAAAAAAATTAAATTGTGGCCTGCAGCAGAGCTGAATGATATTTGGGGTTTTTGGGGTTCATCTCATACTTCTGAAGATTTGAGGGTGCTGCCTGTTCCATACTCCTCCTACTCCTCATTCGGCCTTTTAGGGGTACAAACAATAGTAATTGGGGCCTAGTGTGGTTTTGTACGTGTGAGATACATACACTTTTTTTGATCATATTTCCTATTCCGCTATTCAATAAAAACCTTTGGGGATCAATTAAATTGCGGGATAGTCTGTGTTGGTACGTGTGAGATCCACCTTTCCAAGTTTTTGGGGTTCATCTCATACTTCTGAAGATTTGAGGGTGCTGCCTGTTCCATACTCCTCCTACTCCTCATTCAGCCTTTTAGGGGTACAAACAATAGTAATTGGGGCCTAGTGTGGTTTTGTACGTGTGAGATACATACACTTTTTTTGATCAAATTTCCTATTCCGCTATTCAATAAAAACCTTTGGGGATCAATTAAATTGCGGGATAGTCTGTGTTGGTACGTGTGAGATCCACCTTTCCAAGTTTTTGGGGTTCATCTCATACTTCTGAAGATTTGAGGGTGCTGCCTGTTCCATACTCCTCCTACTCCTCATTCAGCCTTTTAGGGGTACAAACAATAGTAATTGGGGCCTAGTGTGGTTTTGTACGTGTGAGATACATACACTTTTTTTGATCATATTTCCTATTCCGCTATTCAATAAAAACCTTTGGGGATCATATAAATTGCGGGATAGTTTGTGTTAGTAAGTATGAGATCCACCTTTCCAAGTTTTTGGGGTTCATCTCATACTTCTGAAGATTTGAGGGTGCTGCCTGTTCCATACTCCTCCTACTCCTCATCCTGCCTTTAGGGGTACAAACAATAGTAATTGGGGCCTAGTGTGCTTCTGTTCGTGTGAGATACATACACTTTTTTGATCATATTTTCTATTACGCTATTTAATCAAAACCTTTGGGTATAAACAATTAAATTGCGGGATAGTCTGTGTCGGTACGTGTGAGATACACCTTACCAATTTTTGGGGCGCATCTCATACTGCCGAGGATTTGAGGGTGCTTCAGTCTGCCTCCTGCCTGTTCCGAACTCCTCCTACACCTCATTCTGCCTTTAGGGTACAAAAAATTGTAATCGGGGCCTATATTGTGTTTGTACGTGTGAGATACACCGTTTTGTAAAATTTTTTCTATTCCGCTATTCAATATACACCCTGTTTGAGTGTTAAAAAATTAAATTGCGGGATAGTCTGTACCAGTACATGTGAGATACACCTTTTTAAATTTGTTTGGCGCATCTCCTTCTACCGCCGAGGATTGCAGGGCGCTTCAGTTTGGCTCCTGTTCCCAACTCCTCCTACTCCTCTTCCTCATCCTGCCTTTAGGGTACAAAAAATTGTAATCGGGGCCTAGTTGGTGTTTGTACGTGTGAGATACACCGTTTTGTAAAATTTGTCCTATTCCGCTATTCAATATACACCCTGTTTGAGTGTAAAAAAATTAAATTGCGGGATAGTCTGTATCGGTACATGTGAGATACACCTTTTTAAATTTGTTTGGCGCATCTCCTTCTACCGCCGAGGATTGCAGGGCGCTTCAGTTTGCCTCCTGTTCCCAACTCCTCCTACTCCTCTTCCTCATCCTGCCTTTAGGGTACAAAAAATTGTAATCGGGCCTAGTCTGTGTTTGTACGTGTGAGATACACCGTATTATAACATTTTTCCCATTCCGCTATTCAATATACACCCTTTTGGAGTGTAAAAAATTAAATTACGGCATAGTCTGTATCGGTACGTTTGAGATACACCTTTTAAACTTGTTTGGCGCATCTCCTTCCACTGCCAAGGATTGCAGGGCGCTTCAGTTTGCCTCCTGTTCCCAACTCCTCCTACTCCTCTTCCTCATCCTCCCTTTAGGGTACAAAAAATTTTAATCGGGGCCTAGTCTGTGTTTGTACGTGTGAGATACACCGTTTTTTTATCCGTTTTTCTATTCCGCTATTCAATATACACCCTTTTGGGGTAAAAAACATTAAATTGCGGCATAGTTTGCATATTTGACTGTCAGATACACCCGCGCGATAATGTTGTTGTTTTGTTCCGCTATTCAATAAACACCTTTCTAGGGCAAGATCATAAATTACAGAAATATGAGGAGACCGTCAAATAGGGGCCGTGGCCTGGGTCGTGGTGCTGCTGGTAGAGCTCCTGTTGCAAGGAGAGGACGTGGTCGATCTGTGCCAGCTACACGCACAAGTGAAACACCTTCCACAAGTGTGAGTAGGCGACAGAACCTGCAGCAGTATTTGGTAGGGCATAATGCGCCTCTAGACGTGATGAGGCCTGAAGAAGTACAGGCGATAGTAGATTGGGTTGCTGACAGTGCCTCCAGTTCCTTCACATTGTCTCCCACCCAGTCTACTGCAGAAAGGTCAGAGTTGGCACCTGCAGCCAATGTCCAACCGTCTTTCACCTCACCCCCTTGGAAATCAGGCAAGCAGTCTGAGCCCCAATCCATACAGCAGTCTCTTGTTCTTTTTGAGGACTCTGTCAGCAGGGTTTCCCAGGGCCATCCACCTAGCCCTGCCCCAGAAGTTGAAGAGATTGAGTGCAGCGATGCCCAACCACTTATTTCTCAAGATGAGTACATGCAAGGACCATCGCAGCACGTCTCCGATGATGACGAAACGCAGGTGCCAACTGCTGCGGCGTTCAGCATTGTGGAGACCGACAAGGAGGGCAGGGGTGAAGACTGGGTGGAAGATGATGTGGAGGACGATGAGGTCCTCGACCCCACATGGAATGAACGTCATGCAGGTGACCTGAGTAGTTTGGAGGAAGAGGCGGTGGTCGCACAGAGCCACCAGCACTGCAGAAGAGGGAGCAGGGTGCAGAAGCGGAGCGGCCGTGCCCTAGACACTACGCCCGCTACTGCCCAACGCAGCAAGGGAACGAGCGCACCAAAGTCAGCTCAAAGGAGTTCTCTAGCGTGGAAGTTCTTTAGAAAATGTGCTGATGACAGGACACGAGTGGTTTGCACCCTGTGCAATCAGAGCCTGAAGCGAGGCATAAACCTTCTCAACCTGAGCACAACCTGCATGATCAGGCATCTAAGTGCAAAGCACGAGCTGCAGTGGAGTAGACACCTTCAAAACCAAGAAACGTCTCTGGCTCATCCTGCTTCCTCTTCTGCTGCAGTCTCGGCCGCTCCAGCCACATCTGTAGTGATACCGGCACCTGCCACCTCGCAAACAGAGGATCTGTCAGCAACACCACCACCTGGGTCACCAACCATCTCCACAATGTCCCGTGGAAGCGTTCAGCTTTCCATCTCCCAAACACTTGAGAGGAAGAGGAAGTACCCCCCTACCCACCCGCGATCCCTGGCCCTGAATGCCAGCATTTCAAAATTCTTGGCCTTTGAAATGCTGTCATTCTGTCTGGTGGAGACGCACAGTTTTAAAAACCTTATGTCGGTGGCTGTCCCACAGTACGTCGTGCCCAGCCGCCACTAATTTTCCAGGCAAGCCATCCCTTCCCTGCACAACCAAGTGGGGGAAAAAAATCAGGTGTGCACTGCGCAACGCCATCTGTGCCAAGGTCCACCTAACTACCGATACGTGGACCAGTAAGCACGGTCAGGGGCGTTATATCTCCCTAACGGCACACTGGGTAAATGCAGTGGCGGATGGGCCTGAGGCGGATAGCAATTTGGCGCATGTCCTTCCACCACCGAGGATTGCAGGGCGCTTCAGTTTGCCTCCTGTTCCTAACTCCTCCTACTCCGCTTCCTCATCCTCTACCCCCTCCTCATCCGGACAGCGTAACACCTTCACCCCCAACTTCAGCACGGCCAGGGGTAAACAACAGCAGGCAGTTTTAAAACTTGCCTGTTTGGGGGACAAACCACACACCGCGCAGGAGTTGTGGAGGAGCATGGAACAGCAGACAAATGAGTGGTTGCTGCCAGCGAGCCTCCAGCCCGGCCTGGTGGTGTGCGATAACGGGCGAAATCTCATAGCAGCTCTGGGCCTAGCCGGTTTAACGCACATCCCTTGCCTGGCGCATGTGCTGAATTTGGTGGTGTAGAGGTTCCTTAAAAACTACCCCGATATGTCAGAGCTGCTGCAGAAAGTGCGGGCCATCTGTGCGCCCTTTCGGCGTTCTCACCCTGCTGCCGTTCGCCTGTCAGCGCTGCAGCGTAACTTCGGCCTTCCCGCTCACCGCCTCATATGTGACGTGCCCACAAGGTGGAACTCCACCTTGCACATGCTGCAAAGACTGTGCGAGCAGCAGCAGGCCATAGTGGAGTTTCAGCTGCAGCACGCACGCGTGAGTCGCTCTGCGGAACAGCACCACTTCACCACCAATAACTGGGCCTCCATGCGAGACCTGTGTGCCTTGTTGCGCTGTTTTCAGTACTCTACCAACATGGCGAGTGCCAATGACGCCGTTCTCAGCTTAACTATCCCACTTCTATGCCTCCTTGAAAAAACAATTCGGGCGATGATGGAAGAGGATGTGGCACAGGATGAGGAGGAGGAGGAGGAGGATGAAGAGGTAACATTTCCAAGGCTTTCAGGGCAGTCATTCGCAAGGGGCTCCGAGGGTGGGTTCCTGCACACACAAACGCCAGGGACACAATTGTCCAGCAGGGGCACAGTTCTGGAGGATGAGGAGGATGAGGAGGAGGAGCTGGAGGAGGAGATGGAAGCATGTTCACAGCAGGGTGGCACCCAGGCCAGCTCATGGCCATCACTGGTGCGTGGCTGGGGGGATACAGAGGACACGGACGATACACCTCCCACAGAGGACAGCCTTTCGTTGCCTCTGGGCAGCCTGGCACACATGAGCGATTACATGCTGCAGTGTCTCCACAACGACCGCCGAGTTGCCCACATTCTAACTTGTGCTGATTACTGGGTGGCCACGCTGCTGGATCCCCGTTACAAGAACAACGTACCGTCCTTAATTCACTCACTGGAGCGCGATCGCAAGATGCGCGAGTACAAGTGCACGCTGGTAGACGCCATGCTGCTGGCATTCCCACCTGACAGCGGGGCCACAGTGGAAGCACAAGGCAGAGGAGGAGGAAGAGGTCACCAATGCAACCAGGGCACCGCCAGCACCTCAGAAGGCAGGGTTAGCATGGCCGAAATGTGGAAAAGCTTTGTCAGCACGCCACAACAAACAGCAGCACCAGCAGCTCATATGGAACGTCTTAGCAGGAGGCAGCATTTCACCAACATGGTGGAGCAGTATGTGTGCACACGCCTACATGTAGTGAATGACGGGTCTGCCCCCTTCAACTTCTGGGTCTCCAAATTGGGCACATGGCCTGAGCTTGCCCTTTACGCCTTGGAGGTGCTGGCGTGCCCTGCAGCCAGTGCATTATCTGAACGGGTATTCAGCACGGCTGGGGGCGTTATCACAGACAAGCACAGCCGCCTGTCCAGAGACAATGTGGACAAGCTCACTTTCATTAAAATGAACCAGGCATGGATCCCACGGGACTTTTCCGTACCTTGTGCAGAATAGCGATGGATACCGACCTTACCCACCCATTGTTCCATTTTTGCTCTTTCTCACTCTTTTGGGGTGTACCCTCATTTAAAATTTGTGAAAAGAAGCAGTGTTGGCTACCTCGTCCTCCTCAGGGCCAGATAAACGTAGGGGCTATTGGAGCTGCAGCTCCAGGCCCCTACCTTTATATAGGCCCCGGGTTGGCCATATTCACTGTTACCGCTCTTCTGTCACTTGTAAACACAGAAGTCTGGCTTCTATGCTCGCTTCCCCAGGCAGCTCCCTCAGAACCTCCCCACACAGCACGAATGTGTAATGTTCTGGTACCTTTGGTACCCTAATTCCACTTTTCCTAAGTGTATGCGCCCCACCATTCTCTTTTGGTAAGGTGCGCATACACCTTTAAGACCGATGCTGTCATCACTGAGCGCCGCTGGAGCGGCTATTTCAACCTCCGGCGGTCTCACTCACATGTTCGCCGCATAATCTGCCTTGAAGCTCTCATGCTTGCAAGCATACCTCGCTATCGGAACCACGCTGCTGATCCCTGTATCCCGTTACCGGATCATCCGCTCTTGCCGAACCTCTCCTCTACTACATTGCTACTAGTGATAAGTACCCCACAGGGGAAACCTCTATAACCTTCATACTAAAGCTTACACTATCTAGCTCTGCATACTAAGGACTATTACTACATCTGCACTAACTAAGATTGCTAGCTCTTCAGCCTAATACCATCTGCTCTTGCACTGGGTTGGTCTATCCTGTATGTTCACCTGCTACTCTATCATCTGCTACCATACATGATTGCTAAACCTATCTGCATCCCATCTGCTACTATCTTACTTTCAAGAACATTCCTTTCAAGTGTCTGTCATCTACCATCTCTACCCAACCTGTCTCTTCAGCCTATCATCACTATATTACTATACATATAAGTCACTCTAGGAACATCTTATTGAGTGTGTGTATTTACTTGCTGAATTGAGACTATCCACACATGATGAGTCTTGGGAGTTGGGATTGGTGTCTCAGCGTTTCTCTACATGACTACTGAAGTGGAATATTTCTGCAGCTGTAAATCCACATTATACATAAAACACAGGAGCGTTACAGATTGAACGAACCTCAAATGGATTCAGCAGAAATAACCACTCAGGTGACACAATTAAAACAGCAAGTAACTGCGTTAATACACGCACTTGCTGAATTAAGAGAAGAAAATCAGGCTCTGACGCAGCAGGTAACCAGACTGACACAACTTACCACTGCTCAGTCCCCTGAACCCAAAATAAATCCTCCTTTGGTATTTACAGGCGATCGCAAAAAATTTCGCGAATTTAAAAACGCATGTGAGTTACTTTTCTTGCTAAAACCCCGTACCTACCTTACTGATCACATTAAGGTTTGTACTATTATTTCTTACCTAACAGGCAATCCTCGGGCCTGGGCAGACTCTCTTTTTGAGAAAAACGATCAGCTTCTTAAATCCTATGCCTTATTTCTAGCAGAACTTACTAGCCTATATGATGATCCCAATAGGCAGAGTACTGCCGATCTTCAATTAAGGTCCTTGAAACAAGGTAGGAGACCTGTGGAAGACTTTGTCGCAGAATTCAAGAGATGGACCCTTGATTCAGAATGGAATGATGCATCTCTGAAAACTCAATTTAGGCTTGGCCTATCAGAGGCCGTTAAAGACGAGCTCGCCCGAGCGGATCTGCCAAAAACCCTGGATGCATTGATACAACTCAGTATCACCATAGATAGAAGACTACGAGAAAGAAAGGCTGAAAAAATGGGAATGCCATTATCCAGTTCTTCTCGGATTTCGGCCGATGACCCCACTCCTATGGAGGTAGGAACCATACGCCCGCCTCTATCAACTGTTGAAAGAGCCAGAAGACGATCTGGTAATCTCTGCTTGTACTGTGCATCCCCGGATCACAAGATAAACGTCTGTCCCCTAGTCTAGAAAAAGAAGGGTGAGTGTTCACATGTCCTCCTAGGGGGATTGACAACTTCAATTACTAACCCTTACCTTTTTGTTTGCTTAACATTACAGTGGGACCAGAACAGGATTACTATTAAGGCCATGATTGACACAGGATCTTGTGGAAATTATATTGACATACGTTTTGCTGCTTTAAATAAAGTCCCTATTATTTCTAAACCTAAACCTGTCTCAGTGAGTCTTATTAACGGTGTTCCTTTATCCTCTGGTCCAATCACTGATCAGACACAGGCACTCCTAGTCACTACTAACGGGTCTCATATGGAGACCACTACCTTCGATCTAATACCTTCACCCCACTTTCCCATTGTTTTGGGACTTCCCTGGTTACACACACATCAACCAACCATAGATTGGAAGGAACGGACCCTGGCCTTCCTCTCTTGCTATTGCGAGGGTACGTGTAACCTCCTGTCTTCCGGGAAGATCCTGTCTGTGGTGACAGATGAGATTGCACCACTATGTTATCAGGATCTCTCTGAGGTTTTTCTTGAGAAAAATGCTCAAGCAATACCTCACCATCGAGACTATGATTGTAGTATTGATCTACTCCCAAATAGCAAATTGCCGTTCGGTCATGTTTATCCTCTTTCACAGGATGAACTTTCCCATCTCAAAGAATATTTGGATGAGAATTTGAAAAAAGGTTTTATTAGACCTTCCATTTCTTCCACAGCAGCAGGACTCTTTTTTGTCCTCAATAAGGACTCAAGTCTCAGGCCTATCATCGACTATAGGCAATTGAATGCTATTACAATAAAAGATCGCTATCCTCTACCGCTTATCCCTGAGCTCATTGAGCAGGTGCGTGGAGCTACCTATTTTTCAAAATTGGACCTGAAAGGGGCATACAATCTCATTCGAATCCGTGATGGACACGAGTGGAAGACTGCATTCAGAACCAGATACGGATTGTTCGAATATCTTGTAATGCCATTCGGGCTATGCAACGCCCCTGCAGCCTTTCAACGATTTATAAACAATATTTTCAGAGACTTACTAGATGTCTGTGTTGTGGTATATCTGGACGATATACTTATATATTCACGATCCTTGTCTGAACACATAAGACATGTAAGACTAGTATTATCGAGATTGCTTGCACACAACCTATACGTGAAACTGAAAAAATGCTTGTTTCATAAAGAAGAGGTACTGTTTCTAGGCTACATCATATCCAAAACAGGAATCAAGATGGACATGAGTAAGATATCCTGCATTCAGGATTGGCCTACACCAACCACCCGCAAGGCGCTACAGCGATTCCTTGGATTTTCTAATTTCTACAGGAAATTCATCAGGAACTTCTCTGCCATTGTGAGACCCCTCACACAGCTCACTAGCATTAAGAGACCATTCAAATGGTCAGATGAAGCAAATAAAGCTTTTCACCTGTTAAAGACAAGGTTTACTTCTGCTCCCATACTACGCCATCCAGACCCATCCCTCCAATACATTCTGGAAGTAGATGCGTCAAACATGGCAGTAGGAGCAATACTCTCCCAACGACCAACTAACACTTCTTACCAACAGGATGATTGGGTGGATCTTCTCCCTCTGTCAGAATTTGCCTACAACAACGCAACCCACAGTACGACCAAGCAGAGTCCGTTCTACTTGAACTATGGGTTTCATCCCTCTATTCTTCCACCACGCATCCTTCCTTCAAATAACCCAGTAGCCTCAGACTATCTTACCCAAATAAAGGACTCTCTGGGTTTGCTTAATACTACCATTGCACACGCTCACAGTCAACAAAAGAAGTACTATGATCTTCGCAGAAGACCTTCTCCTCAGTATGCTATTGGGGACCTCGTTTGGCTCTCAACAAAAAATTTAAGACTGAAAATCCCTAGCAAAAAGCTTGGACCTCTCTTCTTGGGACCTTTCCCAATCAAGAAACTTATTGGAAAAGCTGCAGTACAGCTTACATTGCCAATAGACCTCAAAATACATCCCATTTTCCATGTGTCGCTACTGAAGCCCCATGTTCCTGACCAAGGAATAAGGCCTACTATCCCACTTCCTCCTCCTGTACAAGTTGAAGGTGGAGAAGAATATGAGATAAAAGAGATTCTGGATTCTCGTATCCACAGAAGAAAACTTCAATACTTAGTTCGATGGAAGAACTATGGGCCCCAAGACGACACCTGGCTAAACACCTCTGACATACATGCCCCTAGATTAATCCGCAACTTTCATGCGAAGTACCCAGACAAACCAGCTCCAGAGGCCTTCAGGAGCCGGCCTTAAGGGGGGGGTACTGTAATGTTCTGGTACCTTTGGTACCCTAATTTCACTTTTCCTAAGTGTATGCGCCCCACCATTCTCTTTTGGTAAGGTGCGCATACACCTTTAAGACCGATGCTGTCATCACTGAGCGCCGCTGGAGCGGCTATTTCAACCTCCGGCGGTCTCACTCACATGTTCGTTCAATGCCGCATAATCTGCCTTGAAGCTCTCATGCTTGCAAGCATACCTCGCTATCGGAACCACGCTGCTGATCCCTGTATCCCGTTACCGGATCATCCGCTCTTGCCGAACCTCTCCTCTACTACATTGCTACTAGTGATAAGTACCCCACAGGGGAAACCTCTATAACCTTCATACTAAAGCTTACACTATCTAGCTCTGCATACTAAGGACTATTACTACATCTGCACTAACTAAGATTGCTAGCTCTTCAGCCTAATACCATCTGCTCTTGCACTGGGTTGGTCTATCCTGTATGTTCACCTGCTACTCTATCATCTGCTACCATACATGATTGCTAAACCTATCTGCATCCCATCTGCTACTATCTTACTTTCAAGAACATTCCTTTCAAGTGTCTGTCATCTACCATCTCTACCCAACCTGTCTCTTCAGCCTATCATCACTATATTACTATACATATAAGTCACTCTAGGAACATCTTATTGAGTGTGTGTATTTACTTGCTGAATTGAGACTATCCACACATGATGAGTCTTGGGAGTTGGGATTGGTGTCTCAGCGTTTCTCTACATGACTACTGAAGTGGAATATTTCTGCAGCTGTAAATCCACATTATACATAAAACGCAGGAGCGTTACAGAAGGCCGGACAAGGAGGGACAGTTGCTGATGCATTGATGTGTTTATGGGCTTCAGAGACAGCATCCCATGTTGAATTAGGCATGCATGGCTGCACCCTTCCTCCTCTGGGTGCATGCCAAGGCCCGGCCCTTAAGGCCCTTCAAAATCCTCAGCACCAAGCCCATGATGCTCTTAATCCGGCCCTGGTCCTCCTCCACCGCCGCTTCCACCTACACCGCCCATAGGTGTGCGCAGCCTATTGCATTAGGGTGTGCACCCCAAAGTTTAAATACACATGCATGTGTTTGCCTACATGTACATGGCCCCGATACATTACTCTCCCTGCTGGCAAAGTGAAATAGAGCAGAGCAGGTCAGAGGGAGATCTTTCCCATCTCCTCACTGGCAAACAGAGCGATAATGCTAATGTGCCCTAGGTGATTAGGGTGTGCCCAGGTACACCGGCACACCCTGTGCGCACACCTATGACACCGCCACATCCACCACCACCTCAACCTCACTCCTACTCCATATGGGCCTCGTCCTTCAGAGATGAAGAACATTGTTTTATTTTTCTGTTTTTTTTTTGTTGTTTTAAGTTATTTCCCTATCCACATTTGTTTGCAGAGCACTTTCCATGCTCTTAAATGTGTTTTGCTGCCATTTGCAGCACTCTAGCCCTTTCCTTTGGTGTTTTAGAGCCATTTTAGTGCCTGAAAGTTCGGGTCCCCATTGACTTCAATGGGGTTCGGTGTCCGGGAAAAGTTCGGCAAAAGTCCGGGACACAGACCCGGACTTTTTTTTAAAGTTCGGCCGAACCCGCCGAACACGGACATCCAGGTGTCCGCTCAACTCTAGTGATGAATATTGGGAGATATATTTCTTTTGGATGTATTGTTGTTATGAAGCCTCTGCTGAGGGGTGCAGGATGATGTGAATGTGGAGGAGCCTGTGGCATTTTGTCTAGGCCCGTGTTTAAAGAAGGCAGTTTCTGCGGCCTCCGGTCCTATTTCTGTTTCCTAATCATTTGGTGGGGTCTCCGGGATAAGATGTGAGTGCTGGGGAATCCAGTTGGTGGCTTTGCAGCCTGCTATGTGCCAGTGGATTCCTGGTGTTGTCGGAGCTACACTCTCGGGCGTCCATCTCGGTCAGCGGTAAGCTCCGTCCTTCCAATGTCTTTTTTTTTTTTTAGCAGTTTAAATATCTGAATTTGACTTTTTCAATACCTGTACAGTGGAGTTCAGACCGTATGAGAGAACAATGGTACAAAGAGCCAATTACTTGTGCTGCAATGCAAGCAGTATATTGAGAAGTGAGTGACAGATAGATGAGCTAACCAATATGCTTATTCTCTTTTTACTGTCCAGTTACATGGCGGGTGACTAGGAGACCTGTAACTGTAATAGTAATCAGTTACTGGTTTAAAGCAAGGAAATATCAACTTTCAACTTTAAGGGACAGGTACCTAAATTATGGAGGTAATAACAGGAAATGATATATGTCTTATATGTAAGGGGGCACATATTTTATTTTGGGGAGAAAATCTCTTATATTGCCTTTCTATGATGACAACGCTGCTGCTAGTTGTGAAACTAGTAGGCAATGTTAATATTTATTTTCTGAACGTTATTACGAAAATGAATAAAACTCTTCAACTGGTAATATTCATGTAGGCATCACTTTACAACAAACAGATTTAAATCGTCATTGAGCTCTTTGATCTGTGGCTCCTTTTTAAAGTGAATATCAGAAGATGAAATTACACATCAAATAAAACATGACAGGAGAAGCTACACATGTTTATTAAAGGTAATTAAACTTTTTTTCCATGAGTTTAAATCCCTTCAAATGGATTAGGACTAAATGTGCATATAAATTGCATTTTGACTTTAACTCAGTAAAAAATAATTTAATGAAATATCACCTAATGATTTATAGTATCACACACTATCCTGTTTATTTCATGTATACACTTTTTGCTGTTTATTTTTAAAGACTCCACACAGCAAGTGACACCTTTTTGCTCTTACCATTAATGAAAAATATATTTTGTTTTTATTACTGACTGCTGTTTGGGATATTTAACAATCATCTCTTATGGCTGGGTCATCAGGTATAAATGGTATTGTTTCTTTAACACTGTGCTACAATCAAATGACTTGTTCTGTACTTAGAAAAAGAAAATAAAAGGAAGAGCGTGAGACTGCTTTGGGAAGAACATTGTATTAATATAAAACTTTGACTGATTTATGCTTTTATTACACATTACATGCATAATATTATTTGCATAAATGAGCAGATGCATGATAATTAGACTAGGTAGGATGCTGTCCACCACTGGTATTTGTGTGTTCCTAGGATCTTAAGCACCATATTATCTGATCTTAAAAAAGAGACCATTCCCCAGGATGATATAGGAAATGCAGAGCAGGCAAGGTGAGTAGCCAGGCATTAGACAGGCTATAGGTTTAATTCAACTGGGAGCGCCAGATGTGACTGATGTGACTGTACATGGTTGATGGCTCGCTCCTGATACATTTACAGTCTGCTTTCTACCTCTTGTGCAATGCAAGTTCTGCCTGCCTCTCCTCCCTATCTGCCGGTCCGTCTCTCCCTCTGAACTCCCTTCCTCTTCCTTTCTTGTGGACACCCACGTGACGTTCATAAACTCATCATCATCGACGTCATCTTCCCAATCACTAACATTCGAGATCTCGGAGTAGGCAGCAACAGAGGGGACCAACCTCCTTGGGCTGATCTGGGTACTGTCGTCAGACTGGTGAGTGGCGGCTGTTGCTACCTCCTCTTCCTGATCCGATTCCAACAATGGCTGCGCATCGCAAACGTCTTTAATTCCAGTGACTCAAGTGGAGGGTATGTGGTGGTGGTGGTTTCTTTGGGGGTGCACACAGCAGAGCGTGAAGAGGGTGCAGATAGAAAGGATGAGGAGGGTGCAGAAGAGGAAGGCTGAGTGACCCACTCAACCAAGTCTGGTGCGTCCTTTGTCGTAATTGCACGCGGCTTTTGAAACTTCACGGTTAGGCTCCGGCCTACTGCTCCTGCCCTACCCTTACCACCCCTGCGTATGCCTCTGCCTCTTCCTCTACCTGTCATGTTTTTTAATTACCCTGTGACAAAAGTCTCTAGAGAATAGCAGTATATCTGGAAAAAGGTAGATAACACCCTGCTTCAGTCTGTGGTATTGGGGAGCCACTGGTCTGTCACACCAGTTCTACAAATAATTGACCAGTAACTGTTGTCACTGTGTGTAGCACAGTCAACACAGCAAGAGAGACCAAATTTTTGCAGGACTAAAATACACTCTTAGAAAAGTATACTGTTAAATAACAACCCGCTTCAATATGTGCTATTGGGGGGCCACTGGTTTATCACACCAGTTGTTGAAAAAAGTGGCCAGTGAGTTTGGCGCTGTGTGTATCAGACTTCACACAGCAACAGAGACGATGTCTCACCACCACACCTGTCACAATGCTGCACAGTGCACATTAATAGTACTAATCCACTATAATATTCTTTCTACAAAGTATATTATACTGTGGATTAACCCCCTCCCCCACCCCCCCTTTTTAGTGCACTGCACAGCAATACCAAAAAATTTGAAGCCCTTTAAATGACTTTTGTGGACATTGACAGATCGATTTGTGTGTGACTGCAGCCGATCTCTAACTGCCCCTAAAGCAACCCCTGGATACCTGCCCCTCTAGTGAAGAGACTGTAATAGACCCTAAAACAACATTGGAACACTTTAAATTACTTTTGTGGACATTGATAGAGCGATTTGTGTGTGACTGCAGCCGATCTCTAACTGCCCCTAAAGCAACCACAGGATACCTCTCCCTATAGTAAAGAGACTGTAATAGACCCTAAAACGACATTGGAGCACTTTAAATGACTTTTGTGGACATTGACAGAGCGATTTGTGTGTGACTGCAGCTGATCTCTAACTGCCCCTAAAGCAAACACAGGATACCTCTCCCTAAGCTTTAAAGATACTAGACCTATACCGAAATACCAGCCCTGAAAAGGACTTTTGTGGACATTGACAGAGCGATTTGTGACTCCAGCCGATCTCTAACTGCCCCTAAAGCAACCACTGGATACCTCTCCCTAAGCTCAAAAGATACTAGTAGAACTATACCGAAAAATACCAGCCCTGAAAATGACTTTTGTGGATCTTCACAACGTTATATGTATCTAGCAAACTCTCCCTGACGAGCACAGCAGACCTCTCCCTACACTGGCAGAAAGCGGAATATGAAATGGCCGCCAGATCGGGTCTATTTATAGGGTAGGGGGACTGTCCATGTGCTGGAATGTTTCAATTGGCTGTCCAGTTCCACCTGACGGCTGTGTCACGGGTCAAAGTTCTCCCTAATGTAAACAAATATGGCCGCCACGAATGACACCATGTGTTCGCAAATTTTTCGGGTAGCGAACAAGCAAAATTTGCCGTGAACCGACCACCGGGCGAACCGCAAGGCCATCTCTATCCGTGGGTATACGGCTTCCTCGAGTCTTGAACATAGGTATCAGATATTCTAGCCACCCCCCCCCATACAAAACTAGCCTGAACTTAGCTTGTAGAGAACTAGAAACAACTCACACCGAATATATACAGGATGGACATCTCCCTCTTAATCAGATTACCACACCAGGTTGGGTGCCTGATTACATTATCATATGCAGATGAAATTGTGTACAGAAAAATAATTACCCTGAATTAATTATCTAAAGAACAACCAACACAAACAGCATTCAATTTTTCCACCAGTAACTAATAGCTGACAATAATTCAATCAACCTGAGCCAATTAACTAGCAGACTGCCGTCCTCAAGCTCATGAAGTACAATACACATTATCATAAGAGTAAACACCCCCAAGAGTAAGAGCCCCCAGTAGATAACAGGTGAGGAAATCAGCATATTCAACAATGTTTGGAAGACAGGCAATTGAGCTGATATTAGCATCTGCTATGAGTCTTAGGGCCTAATTCACTATAAGTTTGGAGTAGAGCTGCTCACTTCTCCAGAAATAACTCCAGCCTAAACTCATTGCATCCTAATTAGGTAAGTGGCTGGAGTTAAACCATCAACTAGATGCTTTAATGAATTCGGAGTTGGAGTTAACTTAGACTGAATTCGGGTTTGGAGTTAACTTAGGCTGAATTTGAGTTTGGAGTTAGCCAAATTCCCTTTGTGTTTTTCATAAAAGGAAATTTGTCTATTCTGAATCACTATTACACAGCAATGTCATTTATTATGGTTTATTTTAATTTTAAGGTATAGTTATGTATCTTATGTGTTTTAACCTTTAGATTTTCTAATAGCAGACTACACAGCTGTCTAATTAGCAGTCTTCATTCTTTATTCATCTGAAACTTTCAGGCATGTCTGATTGTATTCAGCACTTTGGTGTAGTGGGCTAAGCTCACAGCTAAAGATTGCTAGGTCATGAGTTCAAGGCCCAACCATGATAACACCCTGTGTGCCATAATTTTTTTTTGGCCACATAGTAATACATTGGCTACATCACCTAAAATTGCATGTCAATGGCCTTGTATATTCAAGAAACAAACATGCATATGTGCAGGGTGCAATTATGCATTTGCCAAGTTTCAGTATTTATTTATAGCTGTCTAAAATTTAAGAAGGTGATGGCACACTTGGGATTTGAACTCATGCTCTCAGTGTTTATAGCCAGGAACACTAACCACTAAACCATTGAGCTGAGCATGATTACCCCTGGAATATTTATTCCCATGTTTCAATAGTTAACCACTTCCTTACAGGGCAGTTACACCCCTTCCTGCCCAGGCCAATTTTCAGCTTTTTATACTGTTGCATTTTGAATGACAATTGTGCGGTCATGCAACCCTGTACCTAACACAAATGTATGACAGTATTTTCATAAAAAATAGTGCTTTCTTTTGGTGGTATTTGATCACTGCAAGGTTTTTTTTCTATTGGCAAAAAGAAGACCTAAATGTTTGACCCCTAAAATAATGTGTTTTTGTTTATGTAATAAAATTTGGTAAATCAATATGTTTTTTGTTGCACTGACGAGCATTGATGAGGCTGCGCTGGCAGGCACTGATGAGACACTAATATGCAGCACTGATAGATAGATAGGTGGCACTGATATGCAGCATTGATGGGCATTGATAGGTGGCACTGATGGGCAATGATTGGCACTGGTGGGCAGCACTGAAAGATGGTAATGATGGGCAGCACTGATGAGGAGGGCACTAACAGGTTCCCTGAGCACTGATTGGCATCAATGGTGGCATGGGTGGGCATCCCTGGTGGCTCTAGTGGCATCCCCCAAGGGTCTGCACTGGTAATCAATGCTCTGATTACAAGCACAGACCCCCCCCCACACACACACTTACTTTGCATATGAATGCCATTTCTTCACAGCTGAAAGTGGCCCTCACCATGATTAGCCAGTTGATTGTGACCACTTGCTGGAATGTGTGCAAGCCAATTTGGTGTAATTTCTGGTCCAGGGCGAACGCCAAGGTGCCATTTGCAATTTATTGTAAAGAGATTTTGCTTTATTTTAAAAATGGCGCACACAGACAACTAAAATGTATTGGAAATGTTTTACCTAGGCCAGTGATGGTAACCCTTAACCCCCCCCCCCCCCAAGATGTTTTTGCCCTACATTTCCCAAAATGCTCATGTACTCTGCAGTGTAGGTGAGCATCATGGGAAATGTTACAAAACACCTGTGTTGCCAAGGTTCATCACTGACCTAAGCCAACTAAAAAGGTGAGTGAGCGCTGTAGCAATCTTTTATTTAGTAATAATTTTTAGTGATTTTTTTATTAAATGTTTTGGTTACATTCATCCACAGCGACAGAATGGAAATTTTGTATTATTCCTTAATTTATATATTTTTAGCTAAATGTATACATAAACACTTTAATTTTTTCTTACAATTTAGCCCCCACACACACACACACACACACACCACCCCCCCCCCACACATACACACCCCCCCCACACACACACACCCCACACACACCACCCCCCCCCCACACACACCAACACACACCAACACACACACACACACACACACACACACACACACACACCAACACACACACCAACACACACACCAACACACACACACCAACACACACACACCAACACACACACACACACACACCAACACACACACACACACCAACACACACACCAACACACACACCAACACACACACACCAACACACACACACCAACACACACACCAACACACACACACACACACACCAACACACACACACACACACACACACACACACACACACACTTCGCTGGAGTAAATGGAGAAACCCTACCCAAGTTCATACTGTACTGCCATTGCACACACACAAAAAATACAAGAAATGGATTACATTCAACAGACACAAAAGATATCCGAATTACATCTAGACAAATATGAAGAAAAGAAAACAAAAAACCAGGAGCTGTGTACAAATGAATAAGCTTTATTGAACATGTATAAAACATCAGTAATCACTCAAGCAAGCATGTGAAATGTGAAATGTGCAATGCCCCCCCCCCAAAACCCCCAAATCAAGTAATTTTTATTCAAATTACAGTGCAAATATACAACATATGATGGATAGATAGAGCTTACAATATCCAAAAGTCAAGCAAAATAAGTTGTAGACACCTTAGTATTAAGCATAAAACATACCCAACATACTTTTATGTTAATTGTTTGCATGAGCCTGCCTTTTCATTTAAATACCATCAAATCAGTAGAACATACAGCTACACAGAGGCATGAAAATAAAAAAAAAACACGTATAGAGTACATAAAGACACACTTTGCAAAAACTATACCAAACAGTTAGAGCATGAAAAGTATTCATCCAACAGAACACACTTACTGCAATATGGATCTTTAGGCATGCCAGCAAACCCCCACCCCAAAAGCAAATTCGGACATAAAGACCTGTGGCCCTTCCACAGGCCAAATGATATGATCTCATACATCCCTTTATATAACCTTGGTTAAACTACACCCACCCAGTATAGGAAACGCCCAGCAAAGTAATTAATTGGGTCTGTTGGTTCCTAAACCAAAATCACCAGTTCACTAATGAATGAGTGTTTGGCTGGCCATCCATGATCAAAGTTTCTTACAAGTCAACACACATAAGAAATGCTTTCAATAATCTCAGCATGAGCACAAAGTGGCTTTTTCATTTAGACTAATGCCTCGTACACACGTACTGATCGTCGGCCGACCGATCGGCCGTCTTTTGTCCAGGGCTGTCCTGTCTGTTGAAAACTGCAAAAGACTGCACACGAATTTTGTCGGCCAACAACAGACGACTGCAGAAGTGATGTCATGTGATGGTTAACTTTCCGTGTGTTTTTTCTTTTCTGAGCATGCTCAGTCTTGCAAATCTGCTGATTGTCGGCCGAATTCTGTACTGACTGGCGAACAATCGGCCGTTCTGGTGTTGGCCAACAAAAATTTTAATGCCTGCACGACAGATTCTGTTCGGCCGAAAATGCGATGTCGGCTGTCGGAAGTATCATACTAACAAACCTACAATCGGCCGATCGGTCGTCGGCCGAATATTTACGGCCGACAATCGGTACGTGTGTACGAGGCTTAAGGCTGGCCATACATGTTCCAATTTTCTTACAATTTTCTGTCCAATTTTCTTGAAATTTAAGGCCCGTACACACGTACCGATCGTCGGCATACAAACGTCGGTGGACGAAGGATCTGCCGATTGTACGCGTGTTAGTATGGTGCCTCCGACAGATGTCTGCGCACAATCCGCGGACAAAAGTCTTTCTTGCAAACATGAAAATTTTTGTATGCCGACACCAGAACGGACGATTGTTCGCCTGTCAGTACACAATTCGGCCGACACACAGCTACAAATCCCAACACGCATGATCAAACCAAATGAGTTCCCGGAAGAATTTTCTCTAGTAAACTCAACATTTTATTCAGAAAGAACTTTCGGCTCGCGGAAGTCCAAGAAATAGGTGAAATGCGGAGCACATGCTCATCTTGATAAATGTGAGAAGAAGGAAGATGCTGCTCATAATACCATACTTTTCTAATAAAAAGGCATGTGTTCTGTTATGATGAAGATAATGTTTGTCTATTCTATCTGTTCTATCAAATTTTATAATTAAATAATTTGAACTCTTCACCATTATTTTTGTATTTTCACACCAAAGATCTAACTATTGATATGACCCTTTATTCTTGTATGAATTAATGTCTAAAACATATTTTTCAGGTTATGCACAATATTAAACATGTTAACAAATTCAGATAGGCCATTTTTTATTTTCATTTTCTTTATTTTTTGGATCTCAGCAAAAAAAACCCAAAGAAAACATCAATACTCTCCGTATAACTAAACATAAAAAAGGTCCATTTGGACAAAATTAAACTAGAAACTGGCAAACAGGGGTAAAATAAATAATAGGGGGTTACAAAAATTAAAGTTGCTGGTAACTGAAATCAGGTTGCCATGAGGGCAGGTTTGGATCCTGCTGGCCATATTGCCACTGGCCATGTGGCATTTGGCGAGGTGGTGGGTGTTGTGGAGGTGGAGGTGGAGGGCACGGGTGCTCCTGGCATGCATGGCTGTGCTCAGTAAGTATGCCGTTTTCAGCCTTTTGCAGCACATCGAGGATGATTTTTCTGGCATACTGACACTGCCTGAGGTCCACCTTATCTAAAATTTTTGCCGTCATGTTGCCGAAGGACTCATTGGCCTCCGGTTTCCGACGTAGGGCTATGGTGGCCTCCTGGATAAACTCGTCGGTGATGTCATCCACGTGCTTCCTCTTTTGCCTCCGTTTGGCAGGAGGAGGTGGTGGTGGAAATAGTTCCACAGGCTCCTCAGGCTCCGCAGGCTCCCCAGGCTCCTGGCTGCAACCTGGCTCCTCCTCAGTGACACTTCCCTGTTGATGAAATGAACAATTGATTAGAATGTTATAGTGTATATAAAAAGTCATGTTTGTTATATTATTGTGAACAAATAGCAGACTTTACATACAGTGGCGTATCTAGGGTCTCCAGTGCCCTTGTTGAGGAGCTGTATTTGGCAACAACCCCCCCCCTCCCCAAGATAAATGTAAAACTGTAACCCACCCCCCTAAAAAAAATTAAAGGGCATTAAAAGTTTCTAATTTGCCCCTTGTTTGCCCAGTGTAGAGCTCTCTAGTGGGCAATCATTGTCTCAGGTGTGAAAAAGAAAGAGAGGGTTGAGAGATAGAGAGAGGGAGAGAAAGAGGGGGTGTGAGAGAGAGAGGAGGGGGTTGCAGAGAGAGAGGGGCCTGAACTTGCAGAGGGCTTGATGTAGGGCATTGAGGGTGAAGCAGTGCAGGGAAACATGAATAAGGGAGCCACCTGCCTTGCTGACCCACAGTGAGAGACCAGAGACATGGAAGCAAGGATGGATGGATCATTTGCAGGAGCTGTTAGTTTTGTATTAAAAAAGGTTGAGCCAGAGGAATGCTGAGGCTACAGCAGTGTTTGTTAGGACCAGAGGTGTGCTGGGGATGCAGCAGTGTTTGTAAGACCAGAGGTGTGCTGGGGATGCAGCAGTGTTTGTAAGACCAGAGGTGTGCTGGGGATGCAGTGAGAGGCAGTCTCAGTCTCCTGGTCTTTTGGCTCAGCTGCTCTCAATGTTTTACACCTGCATGAAGCAGCTCTCAATGTTTTACACCTGCATGAAGCAGCTCTCAATGTTTTACACCTGCATGAAGCAGCTCTCAATGTTTTACACCTGCATGAAGCAGCTCTCAATGTTTTACACCTGCATGAATCCGCCTGCAAACTGGGGGTTCTGGGGTGTGCAGGCTGAGTGGATTGTTAAAATAAACAATAAAACAATGCCAATGTTTTTGTGACCCACCCCCCTTGGCCTGCGCCCCTGGCGGTTGCCTGTCATGCCAACCCCTTGCTATGCCCGTTTACATAAAGGGTCAATTATGGTTTAGCTTATAATTTTGTTACATGATTACATTTTAGCAGACAATATATTGTGAAATGCCATACCTGAGTAAAACTCTCCTCCAGGAAATCCTCATCCTGGCTTGGATCTACAGACACTGAGCCCTCTGCCGAAGTCGAAGGCAGCGTAGAAATTGACGGCCTGGATTCCATGGTGTCTGCCAGGAATCGCATGTTATCATAGTACCACAGCCGTGGTACATATACATTCCGTGCACCTGCTCCAGACTGGGTGGAATCTTCTATTTTTTTTAACTCCCGCCTGTAGGCAGTGCGAATGCTGTTTATTTTTTTGCGGATATAATCAAAATTTGCCCCAGGACAGACGGGCTTGTAGAAGGCCACCAAATGTTCCATGGCCTGTTTTCTGAGTTTTCTATTTTTATAATCTGCGGACTTGACTTGCCACAAACAGGGCAGTTGCCTGAATTCATCAATGAAACTGATGAGAAAGTTGTGGGTGGTGAAATTTTCCACCATATTGCAGGACAGTATATGCCTGCAAGACACAAAACAACACAAAACATATTAAAAGAGCATGTATTTTGGCACATAATAAAGATATTCCTAATAAAAGCTGTATAGGGCCCAAAACACACACTTTCTATTAAAAGAGTCGTACCTTTGTTTGTGGGGAAAAGTCGTGATTCGCCGCTCGATCGTGCTCCAACTCTCGATATGTCCGCTAGCGAATCGTCGGCCGAACGATCTGGCGTCCTTTAAATACAGCGCAGGCGTCAACTCCTCCTCCAGTGGCGGGCTTGTGCAGGGGTGTGTACGTGCCGAAGATCAGGCCTACATGCGACACTCACACCTGAAGCAGTGGAAAAATCTTGTAATCAAGAATAATGTCTCAACAATCTGGGAGCTCAATTAGTGGGGGCCGAAGTGATTGGGCCACCCGAAAATCAAGGGCTACACCCATGTCAAAGCCAGAAATGGTGGAGATGGTCTCCATTTTAGAAAAAATGGATTACGATGGCAAGTTGGCAAATTACGATCGGCCCAATGCCAGGAAAGATGGCATCATGGACAAGGTGGTGGCCTGTTTGGTCAAAAAATTCGGTGTCGAGCGATCGAAAGATCAGATTCGGAAACGGTGGTCTGACCTCAAACACCGTGAGCAGGATCAGCTTTCCCAAATCCATCGGATTTTGAAAAAAAGTAAGTTTTATTTTTTCTTTATTTTTTTAAACATGCAATATGTTTTTTATAATTTGGTGTATGTTGTATTAACATGTCTAGATTATAATGTCTATGTAAAAAGTTAGATTACTCATTTTAGTTGTCATGTCGTGATTTGATCGATCTATTGTTGATGTTTTAGTATATGACATTAAAAGTCAGGAAGCCATAGTTAAAAATATATGTATTGTGTTGCAACGAACGTTCTTTCCTGCACGAATCTTCTCAGCAAACATTCCTATTAATCACAGATTATTATTCAAACCTTTAAATAGGAGAAAAACGTAAACTCCGTGCCAAACTATGGGAAAGGAGGAGGAGAGGTCTGGCAGCTCCATCGGCAGTTGCCGAACAAGATGAGGACATGGGCACAGAAGGTGGCACAGATTCCACTAAAGGTAATTGGTTCCTATGCACTGTCAAACATTAATGTACCATATTTTTCGTAGATAACCATGTACATGTCTTCATATTTGTTACTAAAAGAGCTATCAAGCAGGGCACCATGTCCTAACAAATGTACCTCTTGTGACTTTTATGATATGGCCAATGTTTTGTATTATGTAGATGAAGACATTATGCCTGAGGTGATTCTGGTGGAGCCAACAAGTGACCAGACACCAGAGCAACAAGAAGGTTGGTAGTCACAGATTTTTGTGTAGTGGGATCATAGAAATATGTGTATTTGCAATGATTGTTTAACCTTATATTCTTGTATTCCCTTACAAATTTACATTGCAGATGTTGCATCATGCCAGGATGTGGCATCCCCAGCCAGGTCAGAACCCCGATCTCCTGGCAACTTGCCAAGCAGCATGGAAGCCAGTTCCGAAACTGTGGAGGAACCAGGACCAAGTGTCCAAGAGCCAATTGTGTGCCCACGTAGGTTTTTGCAGAATGATTTTTATCAGTGTTATTTTTAGCCTCCAATTTACAACACTAGTTCCCTATGGGAGCCTCTTTATTTGAATGGAAGTCGCACCGTAAGTCGGATCAGGATGCTCTGACTTGCGGGGCCACTTGCGTTGTGAAGATTTTTGAGGGGGAACTACACCAAAAAATTGAACAACCCACCGTGGGTGTCCCCCCAAGTTCACAACCAGGCCTTTTGTGTGTGGTATTGAGTTTGAGGGTATGCCCACAACAAAAAGACAGCGTGGGTTACCCCCAAAACCCCTACCAGACCCTTATACAAGCATGCAGCTTGTCAGGCCAGGAAAGAGAACGAGCAAGCGGACCAAACACCCCCTGGACCACAGCAGGACACATGCCCTCAACATGGGGGGGTTTTGTTGCTTTGGGCCAGGGGGCCTCTGCACCGCACACCCAAAAGCACCTTACTCCCATGTAGAGGAGGACAAGAGCCTCATCCCCACAACCCTGTCTGGTGGTTTTGGGGGGTCATGCGGCCAGGGGGTTGCTAGGACTTTGGAAGCAACCTTTAACAAAGGGTGGCCCCCAGATCCCAGACCCCAATCACTATGTGAATGGGTATGGGGTACATAGTACCCCTACACATTAACCACATAAATGGAAGTGTATGTGAATAACGACAGGAGACGTTTATGAAATGTTCTTAAAGATCTTCATCCGGTCTTCTCCACTCTGCTCTTTGGATCTTCTCCTCTCCAGTCTTCTGCTGTCCAATCTTCTGCTCTTATGTTGTCTGCTCTTTTGCCCTAGGCTCTTCTTCTTCCTCCTGTCCTCCTCCAATGCTGTTGCCGTGCATTCTGCCCGTCTCTGGTCTCTGCATCTTAATATATATACATTACAACCATGCCCTCACAATGACGTCATCATGCGTTCACACCCCTAATGAATATATAGTAAGCTCAGGAGACCGGCAGAATCATCAGCAACAGCATTGGAGGAGGTCAGGAGGAAGATGAAGAGCCTAGGGCAAAAGAGCATAAGAACAGGGTAGGTATTAACTCGAGAGGAATTTAAAGATTACCTGCACACCAAATGTTTCTATATTATGACCTCATGTAGGTGATTCACATTGACTCCGTTGTATTTTATTTTCCAGATCATGTATTACATACTTGCACATTGGCCAAATTGACCCGTGAGGCTCTTCAATGCTGCTCAGACCTCGAGCAAATAAAAGAGACTGCAACGGCATTGCAAGGAAAGATGCGTGATTTTGTGGACATGCTTGCCTAATTTTAAAAAAAATTATTTAAAAATTTTTTACTGTTTGTATTGGGATGTTCCCATTTTTATATAATATTTTATGCCAGTTTTATGACACTCAGATGTTAAAGAGTGTACCCAAGTTTGGGAAAAGCACTTTCCAACACCCTAACCCTAACCCTAACCCTAACCCTAACCCTGTGAATGTTTGATACTAAAACATTTTTACATTCAACAATGTGTGTTCAATTCTTTATTAGACTTTCGTTGGGGGGTCGAGGTCTAAAGCTGTGTAAAGAAGCACTAAATGTATGATGGCTGTCCTATTCACATATTTACATGTTAATGAAAGCATTTTGGACACTGCCATATGCAAGTTGCTGGAGGTGTCAATGAAATGTTAAAGATACCCCCAGTTTTAACGCATATCACAGTGCGATCTGACATTTCACACAGGATCGGATCACACAAGTTTGAACGACTGTGCGATCATATCCTGATGCGGCTGAATAAATGCATCATGTGCGACTTTTGTGCGAGTGCAGTGCAAATTGAGCCATACAAACTGTATAGCTGATTTTTGCATGAACATCTGATCGCATGTAATAAAGGAGCAGTGCGCTACGATATTACATGCCATCAGATGTGCAGTGTGAATTGAGACATACACTTTGTATGGCTACATTCGCACTGAACACGCATACAAGTCGCACATGACCCTTTATTTCTGATGTATCTGGATTGGATCGCACAGTGCTTAACACTTGTGGAATACAATCCTGTGGAAAAAGTAAGTGGCGGGTCACCCTTATGCAATGCTGGAAGGCTGCAAAGTCGCAGACTTCCCGCATCGCATAAGTGTGACTCAACACTCAAGGTACTAGCAGTCCTAGGATTCAATATGGCATTGATATTGCCAGTAGCAATCAGTGTAGGGAGATCAGTGTAATCTATAGTGTATTGCTTGTTCGTTGCTCTAGTTCACTTTCCATTACCTATATATATACAACACTTTGAGATGAACAATGATCAAGTTTCACATAACACTGACATATCCTAACATTGGTGGGCAGTGAGAAGGATGTCATAAATGAACACAACATAACAGATGTAGGTACTTTGTTAATACCCTAATGTATTATCTGAAATATATAGTATGGGCAACTTCTGGACAATGAACACCAATGTAAGGTGACATTAGATGAACCTTGGGTGTGACCTAGTTCTCAATGTGACAGGGTTTGTGTACATTTTGTGGGGTGCAGAAGGCCCTTGTATTTACACCACTGGCTAAAAAATAACACATGGCCATCATCACTTTGGATCAGCTGGTGAGAGACTACAGTCAAGAAACACACTGATGAATGTATTAACCCTTCCAAAGTCACACATATATAACACATGATTAACCCAAATAATTGTGTTTGGCATATGTGCCCAAATGATTATAATCCACAATACAGAATCATTGCAATTTTTGTTTAATGTGTTGAAAAATAATATATCTCTGACATTTATCTTGTGTGTCCAATCTTTAACAAGATTAATGTGTTTGTGACAGTGATTGCTGCCAGGACACAGCTCCTCTCCCCACGAAATAGTCCAGATATTCCTGGCGGATCTGACGGGCCCTGTGTGATGCCAATGCTGACCGTCCAACTTCCATTGATGGCATGGACTCCACTTGGTTAGAAGGTTGGGCCTCTCCACTTGTACCTGGCATAGCAGGGTCAGTATCCAGTTGCTGCAATACATAATTTTGTGCATTCCTGCGTAGGAAGTTGTGCAAAATGCAGCAACACAAGACCACATTATCCACTTTGTACAGTGCCAGGTTTATGGACGTCAGGAATATCCGGAACCGGTTGGCCATTATCCCGAAAGCATTCTCCACAACTCTGCGAGCTCTGGACAACCGGTAGTTGTAAATCCTTTGGTCTGGGGTGAGGTTCCTCTGAGGGTAGGGCTTCATGAGATGCTCCCCAAGCGCAAAAGCCTCATCTGCGATAAACACAAAGCTCATACCCTCAACAGTTTGCTCCCTGGATGGCAGGTTCAGAGTGCCGTTCTTTAGACGACGAGCGAACTCCGTCTGATCAATAACTCCCCCATCCGAATTGCGGCCATTTTTGCCAATATCCAAAAAAATAAACTCATAGTTTGCATTAACTATGGCTAGCATGACTATACTAAAAAAACCTTTATAATTATAATAAAATGTGCCGGAATTCGGAGGGGGGACAATGCGGACGTGCTTCCCATCAATAGCACCCCCACAATTGGGAAAATTCCACTTCTCCAGAAATTGATCAGAAATCTCCAGCCATTGCTCTGCGTTTGAAGGAAACTGTGGGGAAAAAATACAAAAAATAAAATTAGTGCTTGAGCACATCACATTATTAATTACACACACAGTTGTCTGTTAAATGCTTATGCAACTTGCTAAAAAAATATACAACAGGAAGGCAAAGGTTTGGATATGGGGATGTAACATCTACATACATTTATTTTCAACCTCCTATTGTTCTTATATTGTAAAGGGCCATACACACTAGAAGATTCTCTGAAGACTTTTTCGTGCAGATATACCTTTTCTATGTAGTGCAAGGGCCTACCAGATTGCATAGGATTTGAAAGTGTTTGTTGGACCTCATATTATTTGGTTTTGGTAAATTGGAAGGATAAATTGTTCTGACAATCTTCTAGTGTGTATGGTCCATTATACTCACCAGCTAGAGCTGAGATTTACAAACTACGGCCATCCAGCTGTTGCAGAACTACACATCCCATGAGGCCTTGTAATTCTCTGACATTCACAGACATGACTAGGCATGATGGAAATTGAAGTTCGTGAACAACTGGTGGGCCATAGTTTGAAGACCTCTGAACTTGAGCTTTGGTATATGCTGACTTTGAGATTTAGCATGTGGGTGGGGGATGGGTAAGTAAAACTGGGCATTTATACATCAATAAGGGCTTGTGGTCAGTGAAGGTTTTAACATCATTACATAAACATACACAATCATAGGTGGGAATGGATGGACTGATGTATTTTAGATAAATCATTAACTAGGTACTAAAACATTGGCCAAGGAATAATTGTTTGAGGGAAAGCAATAAAATTAGATAAATTCGACATACTGTTAACAGGCAATGCGTTTAGGGACACATAGGAGAGAATGGTGGGGTGGTTAGTGGGTAATTTTACAAATGGTTAAAGATAATCTACATCTTTACTACTATGTGCATGCAGACAGAGGGTAGTTTACAAATAATGGCCTGTGTCAATTGCTGTACATCCAAAAACATC
>NC_138768.1:154444276-154531776 GCF_965119305.1 Pelophylax lessonae
CTGTCTGTTGAAAACTGCAAAAGACTGCACACGAATTTTGTCGGCCAACAACAGACGACTGCAGAAGTGATGTCATGTGATGGTTAACTTTCCCTGTGTTTTTTCTTTTCTGAGCATGCCCAGTCTTGCAAATCAGCCGATTGTCGGCCGAATTCTGTACTGACTGGCGAACAATCGGCCGTTCTGGTGTTGGCCAACAAAAATTTTAATGCCTGCACGACAGATTCTGTTCGGCCGAAAATGCGCTGTCGGCTGTCGGAAGCATCATACTAACAAGCCTACAATCGGCCGATCGGTCGTCGGCCGAATATTTACGGCCGAAGATCGGTACGTGTGTACGAGGCATTATAGTGTGTATGGCCCATTAAGCTGGCCATACATGTTCAACTTTTGTTGTACAATTTTCTGGTAGATCTACCACAAACCACATAATGTGAGGTCAAAGCTAAAAAAACACATTCACTTGTATCTAATTAGGCAGGCCTTTGTACTACATACTTGAAGGTAAATTTCAAGAAAATTGGACAGAAAATTGTAAGAAAATTGGAACATGTATGGCCAGCCTTAAGCCTCGTACACACGTACCGATTGTTGGCCGTAAATATTCGGCCGACGACCGATCGGCCGATTGTAGGCTTGTTAGTATGATGCTTCCGACAGCCAACATCGCATTTTCGGCCGAACAGAATCTGTCGTGCAGGCATTAAAATTTTTGTTGGCCAACACCAGAACGGCCGATTGTTCGCCAGTCAGTACAGAATTCGGCCGACAATCAGCAGATTTGCAAGACTGAGCATGCTCAGAAAAGAAAAAACACACGGAAAGTTAACCATCACATGACATCACTTCTGCAGTCGTCTGTTGTTGGCCGACAAAATTCGTGTGCAGTCTTTTGCAGTTTTCAACAGACAGGACAGCCCTGGACAAAAGACGGCCGATCGGTCGGCCGACGATCAGTACGTGTGTACGAGGCATTAGTCTAAATGAAAAAGCCACTTTGTGCTCATGCTGAGATTATTGAAAGCATTTCTTATGTGTGTTGACTTGTAAGAAACTTTGATCATGGATGGCCAGCCAAACACTCATTCATTAGTGAACTGGTGATTTTGGTTTAGGAACCAACAGACCCAATTAATTACTTTGCTGGGCGTTTCCTATACTGGGTGGGTGTAGTTTAACCAAGGTTATATAAAGGGATGTATGAGATCATATCATTTGGCCTGTGGAAGGGCCACAGGTCTTTATGTCCGAATTTGCTTTTGGGGTGGGGGTTTGCTGGCATGCCTAAAGATCCATATTGCAGTAAGTGTATTCTGTTGGATGAATACTTTTCATGCTCTAACTGTTTGGTATAGTTTTTGCAAAGTGTGTCTTTATGTACTCTATACATGTTTTTTTTTTTATTTTCATGCCTCTGTGTAGCTGTATGTTCTACTGATTTGATGGTATTTAAATGAAAAGGCAGGCTCATGCAAACAATTAACATAAAAGTATGTTGGGTATGTTTTATGCTTAATACTAAGGTGTCTACAACTTATTTTGCTTGACTTTTGGATATTGTAAGCTCTATCTATCCATCATATGTTGTATCTTTGCACTGTAATTTGAATAAAAATTACTTGATTTGGGGGTTTTGGGGGGGCATTGCACATTTCACATTTCACATGCTTGCTTGAGTGATTACTGATGTTTTATACATGTTCAATAAAGCTTATTCATTTGTACACAGCTCCTGGTTTTTTGTTTTCTTTTCTTTTCTTCATATTTGTCTAGATGTAATTCAGATATCTTTTGTGTCTGTTGAATGTAATCCATTTCTTGTATTTTTTGTGTGTGTGCAATGGCAGTACAGTATGAACTTGGGTAGGGTTTCTTCATTTACTCCAGCGAAGTGTGTGTGTGTGTGTGTGTGTGTGTGTGTGTGGGGGGGGGTGGTGTGTGTGTGTGGGGGGGGGTGGTGTGTGTGTGTGGGGGGGGGGTGGTGTGTGTGTGTGTGTGTGTGTGGGGGGGGGGTGGTGTGTGTGTGTGTGGGGGGGGGGGTGGTGTGTGTGTGTGTGTGGGGGGGGTGGTGTGTGTGTTTGTGTGTGTGTGTGTGGGGGGGGGGTGGTGTGTGTGTGTGTGGGGGGGGGGGGTGGTGTGTGTGTGTGTGTGTGTGTGTGTGTGTGTGTGTGTGTGGGGGGGGGGCGGTGTGTGTGTGTGGGGGGGGGGGCGGTGTGTGTGTGTGTGTGTGTGGGGGGGGGGGGCGGTGTGTGTGTGTGTGGGGGGGGGGGGGCGGTGTGTGTGTGTGGGGGGGGGGGGGTGGTGTGTGGGGGGGGGTGGTGTGTGTGGGGGGGGGGGGTGGGGGGGGGGGGGGTTGTGTGTGTGGGCTAAATTGTAAGAAAAAATTAAAGTGTTTATGTATATATTTAGCTAAAAATATATAAATTAAGGAATAATACAAAATTTCCATTCAGTCGCTGTGGATGAATGTAACCAAAACATTTAATAAAAAAATCACTAAAAATGATTACTAAATAAAAGATTGCTACAGCGCTCACTCACCTTTTTAGTTGGCTTAGGTCAGTGATGAACCTTGGCAACACAGGTGTTTTGTAACATTTCCCATGATGCTCACCTACACTGCAGAGTACATGAGCATTTTGGGAAATGTAGGGCAAAAACATCTTGGGGGGGGGGGGGGGGTTAAGGGTTACCATCACTGGCCTAGGTAAAACATTTCCAATACATTTTAGTTGTCTGTGTGCGCCATTTTTAAAATAAAGCAAAATCTCTTTACAATAAATTGCAAATGGCACATTGGCGTTCGCCCTGGACCAGAAATGACACCAAATTGGCTTGCACACATTCCAGCAAGTGGTCACAATCAACTGGCTAATCATGGTGAGGGCCACTTTCAGCTGTGAAGAAATGGCATTCATATGCAAAGTAAGTGTGTGTGTGTGGGGGGGGGGTCTGTGCTTGTAATCAGAGCATTGATTACCAGTGCAGACCCTTGGGGGATGCCACTAGAGCCACCAGGGATGCCCACCCATGCCACCATTGATGCCAATCAGTGCTCAGGGAACCTGTTAGTGCCCTCCTCATCAGTGCTGCCCATCATTACCATCTTTCAGTGCTGCCCACCAGTGCCAATCATTGCCCATCAGTGCCACCTATCAATGCCCATCACTGCTGCATATCAGTGCCACCTATCTATCTATCAGTGCTGCATATTAGTGTCTCATCAGTGCCTGCCAGCGCAGCCTCATCAATGCTCGTCAGTGCAACAAAAAACATATTGATTTCCCAAATTTTATTACATAAACAAAAACACATTATTTTAGGGGTCAAACATTTAGGTCTTCTTTTTGCCAATAGAAAAAAAACCTTGCAGTGATCAAATACCACCAAAAGAAAGCACTATTTTTTATGAAAATACTGTCATACATTTGTGTTAGGTACAGGGTTGCATGACCGCACAATTGTCATTCAAAATGCAACAGTATAAAAAGCTGAAAATTGGCCTGGGCAGGAAGGGGTGTAACTGCCCTGTAAGGAAGTGGTTAACTATTGAAACATGGGAATAAATATTCCAGGGGTAAGCATGCTCAGCTCAATGGTTTAGTGGTTAGTGTTCCTGGCTATAAACACTGAGAGCATGAGTTCAAATCCCAAGTGTGCCATCACCTTCTTAAATTTTAGACAGCTATAAATAAATACTGAAACTTGGCAAATGCATAATTGCACCCTGCACATATGCATGTTTGTTTCTTGAATATACAAGGCCATTGACATGCAATTTTAGGTGATGTAGCCAATGTATTACTATGTGGCCAAAAAAAAATTATGGCACACAGGGTGTTATCATGGTTGGGCCTTGAACTCATGACTTAGCAATCTTTAGCTGTGAGCTTAGCCCACTACACCAAAGTGCTGAATACAATCAGATATGCCTGAAAGTTTCAGATGAATAAAGAATGAAGACTGCTAATTAGACAGCTGTGTAGTCTGCTATTAGAAAATCTAAAGGTTAAAACACATAAGATACATAACTATACCTTAAAATTAAAATAAACCATAATAAATGACATTGCTGTGTAATAGTGATTCAGAATAGACAAATTTCCTTTTATGAAAAACACAAAGGGAATTTGGCTAACTCCAAACTCAAAATCAGCCTAAGTTAACTCCAAACCCGAATTCAGTCTAAGTTAACTCCAACTCCGAATTCATTAAAGCATCTAGTTGATGGTTTAACTCCAGCCACTTACCTAATTAGGATGCAATGAGTTTAGGCTGGAGTTATTTCTGGAGAAGTGAGCAGCTCTAATCCAAACTTATACTGAATTAGGCCCAGTGTGTCTGTCTTTCATTCCCAGTGACGGTGAGTACCGTCACACATCTCCCCCCCCAACCTGTCACAGGGTTCATCTGTGGGGCCGCAAAAGAGAATTGTGTCCGAAAGGCATGTCGGATTTGTAGATAACAAAAGAACATATCATTTGTCAGACCATACTCCTCTTTTAGTATGTCCAATGATTTTAGGTCTCCATTTGCCACTAAGTGTGATAGGTAGTAGACACCTCTGTGGCACCACAAATCTGATTCTGGCACTGAACAAAATTCAGGTAATGTGGCATTGTGCCACAAGGGCATATACTCGTTAAGATGAGGTAGGGCAAGCTTTTTCAACACCACCTCCCATACATGCCTGTATTGGTACAAGATAGATTTGCTGCTGCATGTGTCTCCTACCATCCCCAGCCCACCTGTTATGGTGCACAGGGGGTCTCCTGTTGGATGTGTCTATTCAGGGCACAAGAGAATAAGGAACCTGAGCCTGTCTGTTTTGTCGATGTGAAAATGTTGTGACACCTGGGATGCCAAGTAATATAGATTAGGATCTGGGAGCACCATTCCCCCAAGATCCATGGGATTCTTAAGCTTCCACCAAGGTAGTTTATGTCTATTGGAGCCCCAGACAAATGGCCTTAGCAAAGACTCCATAGGCTTAAAATGCTTAAGGGGTAAGTATATCAGTGAATGCCAAAGGACGTATAGAATCTTGGGTAAAAGTAAAATTTTTTTTGGTTAATGTGACCCCTTACCCCGAGTGGCAGATGGGCCCATGTTTGAGTTTTTACTTTTATTAAGGGAAAAAAGTGTTGAATGTTTTTAGGATCCGTATTGATACGACTTACCCTTTGCAGGGTAAGATTCGCCTGATCAAGTGGTGGTGGAAAACTGTCAAAGGGAAGTATCTGGGATTTGTTCCAATAAATTTTTAGGCCCGAGAGTAGTCTGAATTGCTCAATGATAGCGAGAGCTGTGGATAGGGATGCACCTGAGTCAGCTAGATACAGTAATGTGTCATCAGCATACATACAATTTTTTTCTGTTAAGGAGCCTCTACGTTACCCCACTATCCCAGGGTGTGATCTTATAGCTATCGCCAATGGTTTAGCTGCCAGGGCATAAAACAAAGGGGATAGCGGAAAACCCCCTTGAGTACTCCTGGTGAGGGGGAACAAGTCTGACGTCCATCCATTTGCCGATACCCTAGCCATCGGAGCCTGGTATAGTAACTGCATCCACCTTGGAAAGTTGGGGCCAAAGCCATAATTCTCAATGTGTCTCCATAAGAGACACCACTCAACTCAATCAAATGCCTTAGCTGTATCTAACGTAACCACTACTCTTGTACCTACTTGTTAATGCTGCGCTTAAAGATTTATGAACAATCTCCTTAGATTAAAGGAAGTGTTCCTACCAGGCATAAAGCCTAACTGGTCCTCGTATATCAGAGAAAGGATTACTTTATTGAGCCTGGTAGACAATACCTTGGCTAGAATCTTAATGTAATTTTGTAACAGAGAAATGGGGCGATAAGATTCAGGGAGGCTCGGGTCCTTGTCAGGTTTAGGGATAAATACTAATAAAACCTCTCTCATAGAGGGCAGTATAACAAAGGATTCAAACATGTAGTTATATAGTGTAAGCAGCTTTGGTTTTAACGTTTAAGAATAAAGAGAGTTAAATTCAATGGGTTTATCGTCCATTCCAGGAGACTTAGAATGGGAAAAGCTGGCTACATACATTTCTCAGCCACCAAGCCAGACTTCGTAACAGGATCGCCATTAGGGGAGCGCAGGGTGATCACCACTGGCAGTCTGTCCGCACCATGACCTAAATAGGATAGGAGTTTGCCAGCCCGCTCCTAATGATCAAATTGTTTCTGCTTTAAGAGAAAACATTTTTTCTGAGCCTTTTTATATTGCAATTGTTCCTCTACTCTAGTAGATTCTTTAAGTTCTGTTGCCCTAATGGTGGTAGGTTCTGCTACAAATGCAGTTTCTGCAGACGTGAGTTTGTAGATTGCTTGAGTCAAAGCTACTTCAGAAGTGGATTTTAGTTTAGATATGTATGAATTAAGGGTGGACTAAACATGGTGTTTGAATGTTTCCCATACAACAGAGATCGAGGCAGAGTGTTTGTTATCAGAGAAGAAGCGACCCCACTCTACATCATGTTTTTTCCTCCGGAATAAGGGAAAGCCAAAAGGGCTTAAGCCACCATGGGGCTGACGGAGGGTCTTGCCAAAGTCGGAGTGTGGCCCAATACAGGGAATGGTCAGATAACAATCTAGGAGAAAAGCCCACATCTATCAGTCTGGGGAGTAACGTCTGTGATTTGAGGATATAGCCTATATTGGCCTATACAGATTAATTGCAGAATTTCATCTAGTTGACTCCGGGAAAGCCTGCGTCAAGGGAAGTTTGGCTCTCCAGGATTTAACTAGATGAAATTCTGCAATTAATCTGGCAAACCGGGACATCCGAGCATGGGGCTAAACCGGCAAAGCCTTTTGTAGTTTGTCCTGAGTGAGGTTAATGGTGACATTGAGGTCGCCAAGCCACACAACTGGCATCATGGGGTGATGTGCCATATAGTGAAAACCCTCCAAGATGATTGTGGAGTTAAATGGGGTGGGTGACATAGACCGCAAGGATCAAAATAGGCTCACCAAAGATCGTTGCATACAAGAAAACATATCTACCAGATGGATTCACTTGGGATCCCCAGAGCAGAAAATGTACGGACTTAGCAACGAGGACAGAGACTCTTCTGGAATGAGTAGTGTATGTTGAGTGGTATGTCTAGCCTATCCAGGGGCGTTTTAATGCCAGTTGTAGTTGGTCATCTATATGGGTCTCCACCAGTACTAGGATATCTGTGTGTTGTTTCTTGAGAAAGGTGAATATGGCCAATTGTTGGTGGAAAGGTATAGTGTAACAAGTGCTCCCAGGATCCCATTCACCCCCTTTAAGACGGCGCCCTGCCATATCATATACAGGTTACAATAAACTATAAAAAAAACATAGTTATGTATTAAAGAACCAACATTGGAGGAAAAAATAAGTCAGTCGGTATTGATGAGTTTTAGTGTGTGCTGTTGTGCATGTTAATAATTTTCTTTCAAATGTATTTCTGTATTTGGTTATGTTTATTGTTATTTTCCGTTTGTAATAAAAGCTATCATACTCCTCCTAAAGAAGCGGGGTTCCCTGAAAAATGTGCTGAGGCAAGAAACCTGTGATGGAAGCCTCCCCCACAAGCACAGATCTGTTTGGATATTACTAACTGTAACTGTGGCTTTTATGGTTTGAATCAGTGTAGGAGGCTTTTGGCTCCCACATGCGATATTTAAAGAGAGGTTGTTGCTGAAGTTTTAGATTTTATTGTTTTTGAGCTACTATACTTGTGTTAATAAAGTTTTGGATTGTTTTTAATTCTTTCTTGGCATCTCTATCTTCCTCTTTGCTAATTTTGCATGCAGCCAAGGTCAGGATACTAGGGCTCTACCCTAGGCTTTGAGAATCTGAAGACAAGTATAGGAAGAGCCTAGTGAACAGAAAGATTTGAGTGCGATGGCTGAGCCAAAAAAAGCTGTGTGCCATGTGGACAGACTCCTGCTGCATATTGGGATGAGAGCCTTGCAAGTGAGTACCAGATAGATAGATAGATAGATAGATAGATAGATAGATAGATAGATAGATAGATAGATAAGCTCACACACACTTAGATTATTTAGTAAAACAGTAAAAGCTGTTTAATTGGGAAACTGTATTTTAGTAGATGAGGGAAGAGTTTCACATTGCACACCCAATCATGTGCTAAGAACGACGTTTTTTTTTTTTTTTTTCCAATTTACCTTGCATAGCATTGACTTTATATTATGTGTGCATGCAACTTTGAAGGCCTTGAAGGCCAGGTTGAAGATTTTACCTAGGCCAGACAAATATGCAAAAGGAGATTCATGAAAATGCAACCCCCACACCAATATTACTCTGGTGTGTACAGCTCAGTGTCAAATAGCATAGGACACTGGTGCTTTAAAAAAGTTGCAAATTTTTTTACATTATACTGGAAGGCAATCAGGCTGGTGTGTACATGTTATAAGTAGGGATGATCGAACGGTTCGGGTCGACCATCGGTTCGACCCGAACATTGGCTGTTCGAGGTTCGGCCGAATTTAGAACTTTTTGCTGAAAAAGTTCAGAATTCGGCAAACAGAACCGACCAAAATGCAATGGGACAGGAAATGGGCTTTAAAAGCCCGTGATTGGACCAGAACCATTAGTAAAAGCCAATTGAGGGGGCAGGAGAATGCTAGGAATGTGATTGGAGGGACTAGGGGGTCCCTAGACCAATCATTAGTGAATACGCCCCCCAGTATATAAGATAGCCCCGGCAAATTCCTAGCATTGTAATACAGGGACATGGAAGAGAATGGAAGCAGTTCTGTTAAATTTGCTTCAAAAGTGTCATTTAGCATTTATTAGTGTGAGGAAAGGGATATCTAGTGTAGTTAGAGTGCTCTTTTACACTTTAGTTAGATGCAAAAAATTAGTTTCTGTAGGGAAAGTGTTAAGTGCCAGGGTGACCGTAATGTAGTGTAGGGTGAACTGACACTGACTGCTATGGCAGGGTGACCAAACCCTTCCATATCAGGGTGACCGCTATAGAGAAAAGATTGTTTCTCTTAAGTCACATTCAGTGCACTAATATGGCTTCTCACCCGTCAGCTTGCTTTTTGGCTGCAGGCGTTGATAGGGATTTTTTGAGGACATGTTTGGAGTCAGGCATGACATCTGAACATGTGTATAGGGGGTATATATACCCACCCATGTATGTATATATACACCTGCACATATATAGGTGTGAAAGTAGCAGAACTTAATTTAATATAATTTAATTATACTTGCGCTAATTAAATAATTAACACCAATATGGCTCCGCTCCTATAACACCTATATATGTGTAAGTGTAAAATACATATAAGGGTGTGTGTACATATATACCCCTATACAGAAGTTCAGATGTTTTGCCTGCCTCCAAAGAACCCAAAAAAATGCCCAAAAAAACGCTAGCGCCAAAAAAGAAAAAAACGCCCAGGTGTGTTGTTGCAGGCATTTTTTGGGGGTTTTTGGAGGCAGGCAAAACATCTGAACTTGTGTATAGTGGTATATATACACACATACTTGTATGTATTTTTACACTTAAACATATATAGGTGTTATAGGAGCAGAGTCATATTAATGTTAATTATTTAATTAGCGCAAGCATATATTTCTGCTACTATCACACCTATATATGTCTAGGTGTATATATACATATAAGTATGTGTGTATATATACCCGTATACACAAGTTCAGATGTTTTGCCTGCCTCCAAAGAACCCAAAAAAATGCCCAAAAAAACGCTAGCGCCAAAAAAAAAAAAAAAACGCCCAGGTGTGTTGTTGCAGGCATTTTTTGGGGGTTTTTGGAGGCAGGCAAAACATCTGAACTTGTGTATAGTGGTATATATACACACATACTTGTATGTATTTTTACACTTACATATATATAGGTGTGAAGATAGCGAAGCCATATCCCTGTTCTATAAGTGACATAATTAATACAAACAATATTTTTTTTCTGATTCTGGACATGCTTCAGAGCTGAAACTTCACAGGTACACTTTTTAGACCCCCCCCCAGACACTAAATCCAAAGTCAAAATCAAAAAATCTCATTTTTTTTTTCAATAATTGGCTCTCTATCAAAAATGACAATTTTTAAGAACTTTTTTTTGTGTGATTAATATTCCCTGGGGCATGACCCAGAACCCTACACACTTTTTAGGGGCATTTATTGGGTTTTAGGGCTTCAAAATTGTGTTTTTTGATTACCGAAGTTCGGGTCCCATTGATTTCAATGGGGTTCTGAAATCCGGGCCGAACTTTCGGGAAGTTCAGATGTTCTGGCCGAACCGAACTTTTGAAAAGTTCGATCATCCCTAGTTATAAGGCCTGCAGCATTGCAGCCTCCAGGTATTGGGAAACAAATCTGTATGGATGGTGTACTGGACTAATACCGTTCAGAGATGGACCTCAATGTTAATAATTATGCTGCCATTAAATAGATATGATACTGCATACAACCTTTATGATGAGATCTATGCAATTATAGGTAAATCATAACTAAATCCACATATTGGTGGGTAGGCTTAAACCATACTGCTCAAATATGCAGGGTATATATGCACGTTATGGCAGACCTACCTGCCAAAAGGACCTGTCCAGGACTGCAATGGCCACACGCAATCTCCTTCTCTGCATTGTTGCTGCTCCTGAAATGGTCACATAGTCTTCTTCTGGGCTCAGTGTTTTTGGGCATCTTGTTTGGTCGGCCTGGGATGGTAAAACTTCTACACATGCACATGAAATTAATTCATCCTTGCACTAAGGCATGCAAAAAATGTGAATGTGTATTGAACTGCATATGCATGGCTCACATTGAAATGGAAACATTGCTACCAGCAAGAAAATTAGCTTTTATTATATAAAAGGCATATGGAGTTTCTTTAGCAATAATGATGGACCGCAATGTCAGAAAAAGGTATTTATTCCTTACTTTAGGTCAACTTTAAAAGTTCTCTTCTTTATACCTGTTCAGCGTTCACTTTTCTACCATTAATTACAGCGAAATAAATAAAATATACAATTTTTATTTAATTCTGTGACTGGGTTGATAATTATGTATCAGCAACAGATAAAAACTGAGTACTTGTCACACAAAATTATCACAAGTTGCACCCAAGATTCCCATATTTCCCCAATTGGATTATATTAGAAAAAAATATATGAGCCCTGGGGGAAATTTGTGTGATTCTTGTGTGAAAACACATACAAATAGACCTCTAAAGACTTCTTAAAGTGTATGTATAGTCAAAACTTGGCTTGGATAAATGTAAAAGGTTTAGAATACCTGTGAAGTTTTTATTGCTGTCTGTGTTCTTATTAGGTAGACTTAAAATGGGTATAAAGGTTTGTTTTTTAAAAAAAATAAAAATAATCAACATGCCCGATCCTCTTCTTCTGGAATCCCCGCCGATGCTCCAGGCCCCTCCTCTTTAACGGGTGCTATCCCTGGGGGCACCCGTGTGTGATTGCTCCTTGGTCCCTCTGCTGCATCCATTGACACACACAATGGGACTGTTGAAGGGACACACTGGAAAACTCTGGTCGGCAGGGGGAGCCATTGTCAGAATACAGGGTCCCAACAGGAGGGTTTCCTTCATCTACCTTGTTCGTTTTTTTTTTTTTGTTTTTTTTTTTGTTTAGTCCACTAGCTGAACAGATAAAAAATATTAATTAATGGCCCGCTTTACTTTTTCTATTTGTGCAGGTGCCCATTGCCAATGAGATAGAAAGTGATTGGAAATGCTAGATTTTACAATTGCCACCAGTCAGGTAAGTCCTCCTATAGGGACACCTTCTCTGGTCACACGTGTCCAGTAGGAAATTTCCCCTCACTTTGTAGAGGTTTCCTTTCACTCCTGGTTGGGTCTCTAGAATAGGAAGTGAGCGGAAACTCTCCCCAGTGCAGACACACATAGAAAAAGGAAACTCATGAAAAGTATAATCATTGTCTAATCTAGGCAAAACTAAAATAAAGTAAAGTAGTTATATATTGTATACACTTTAGCCAAACTTGATAGTAGTAATTACAGATATTTTCCAATATCTTAGCCAGTCAGTGGCTGTTCCTTTCATTTGAAAAAGAGAACCATCTCATCTCCTGGCATGTGTAGATTTAGAGCCAATGTAGATTTCATGGCTTTTTCTATATTCAACCTTTAGGGCTCCAATATCTTTGTACTTACCATTTTTAAGTTATTAGTGTCTAATTGCCATAAATATATATTTTATGTTCAATTTTAGATAAGTGAGTTCTAATCAAATTTGAAGTTAGCTATAATTGGAGGTGTTAGCAGAATAGAACAGAGTGAGTAAAAGGGGATCAAATGGTAGTTTTATTTAAAAACCCATTATATAGTAATCTTCTAAAGGGATCTCAATTCACATACAGTATCACACCGATTGTATGGCTAATATAATTATGTATAAATTGTGCAATAAATGTATAAACTAAAAAAAAAACCTCTCTGTTGGATGCTGTTTTACTATACTGGTGAAATAAAATACCCCACAAGCTTGTTTTGTGATGTGCAGTGGTTATTCCTCTGGGTTCTGAGGTCAGAAAAGGGACTTTTGCCATAAACAGTAATTGTGATGACTTTGACAGGTGTTAATAAACAATGTCATTATCTTTTTAGTGACATGGTTTATTAATTCATGCCTTATAGCGTTCCACGCACTGTTAATCTTTGGCACACTACATCTGTATAGTTTAGAAATTAAATAGTACATTTCTACATGTACAGTATATGTTCTTAAAGTTATAAGGACACAGCTGTATTTTTGATTCTCCTTCTTTAAAGGTTTTGCATGTAAGAACATAAAAATGAGTCATGAGAAAATTGTTTTTGTGAATCAATTTTCCCTTATCTCTCCTGTTATTTATTTTACATTAATTGCCTTTCTATGTAGTCAGCAGTGATAGATATTGGAGGAGGGATACTTCAGGTATTGCCGGTCCAGCCTTCATTGTTCTTTCAGAAAACAGAGGAGTTAAGTGATTACTACTGTAATGTTTGTATAGTTCCCTATAAACCTGTGTTCACTTTAACCACTTCAATACGGGGCACTTTCATCCCCTTTCTGCCAGGGCCAATTTTCATCTTTCAGTGCTGTCACATTTTGAATGACCATTGCGCACTCATTGAACGCTGTACCCAAACAACATTTTTATCATTTTGTTTTAGACAGATAGAGCTTTCTTTTGGTGGCATTTAATCACCACCGAGTTTTTTTTTTTTTTTGCTAAACAAATGAAAAATGACCAAAAATTTTGAAAAAAAAGTTTTTTTCCTGTTACAAAATTTTGTAAATAAGCAATTTTTCTCCTTTACTGATGTGCGCTGATGATACTGCACTTACAGGCACTGATAGGCTGCACCGATGGGTAATGAGGAGGCGGCACTGATGAGGTGACACTGATGGGCAGTGATGAGGAGGCACTATTATACAGCACTGATGGGCACTGATTGGCGGCACTGATAGGTGGCACTGATGGGAACTGAGGGGACGCTTTTATGGGCACTGATTGTCACTGATAGGCGACATTGATAAGCAGCACTGATGGGCACTAATGGACGGCACTGATGAGAACTGATAGATGCCACTTGTAGGCACCACTGATGAGGAGGCACTGCCAGGCTACACTGATGGGTACTGCACAGCAGCCCTGATGGACACCTATTCGCACCACTGGTGGGCACAGGTGGGCACTAGCAGGCAAAACTGATTGGACTGCAGTGATAATTAATGCACTGATTATCGGCTCTCTTCTACTCACACGCTGTCAATGCGAGTAGAGGAATGCCGATTAATAGCATTTACTATTTAAACTGTAATCAGCTGCGATTGGACACAGCTGATCACATGGTAAACACCCTACTTCATAGGCTCTATTATTATTATACAGGATTTATATAGCGCCAACAGTTTGCGCAGCGCTTTACAATGTTATTGGACATGCAGTGTGTCCAAGTGACACACCGCACCACTGATTGCCGCACAACCAATTAATGGTAACCTTCCCTGCACATGGCTGAATATCTAAAGCAAAAGCAGTGTGAGTTGACTGTTAGTATTGAAGTCCATAGTGTATTATGTCAGTACTGTTTTACCTGCCGAAGAGGTTATATTTCTGTCCGTTTTATTTCTGTCTATCCATTTCTGAGATTTACACAGTACCTTCACACAGCACATTCAAGCAGATAACACCACTTTATCTGCTACAGTTACTATATCTGTTACTGTAAAAAGGATACTCTAGCCTGCTGACTGGATAGTGAAAGCGCAGCAAACAATTGATAAGATCTCGCTGTCATCATATTTGCATGCAGCACATGGACGGCTCCAAGTCTGCCCACCCTCTCTTGTCTGCTGTATGCCTAGTCAAATTCAGATACTTACACTAGTTGTATTTAAAAAAAAAAACACTAAAAACGTATCAATAAATGTCTACTTGCATTTATCTGTGACTTTTATATCACCCTTAAGCTTTAATTGTGAACTTTCAGGGTACATTGATGAAGCATACCCCACGTTGGAGCTTCCAGAGTTAGCATTCCCCACTGCTACACGGCCAAGCAGCGCATTTCCTTTATGCATTCCAACACAGAAAACAGTCCTTTGCTTGTTTTTTATGTATTATTACGGTTTGATAACTTGGATGGAGTAGGGAATTTATGGGATGTCCAACTTGGAAAAATGTCCAGAACTATTAACAAAGGGAACAACCTCCTCATTATGTACACAGGAAAATCCTCTTCTTCCTTTCTACTGCAAAAACTTGGTTCACATGTACAGCTCTTGCTGATTTATCCAGGGAAGCTAACAGTCTTTCATGTTAATTCAGCAACTGCCCCAGTCCCTGTGTGGATAAATGTGGCATACTATGGAGTGAAACAGCATATCCTTCTGGCTCCCTGTAGACTCTGAGCCCAATTCTACTGCTGCAGAAGATACCAGCCCACCTGGCTATATGCTTCCCCAGTCGTTTCTGACTGGCACACTTCCCCTGTCCTTTCTGACTGGCACACTTCCCTAGTCCTTTCTGACTGGCACACTTCCCAAGTCATTCCTGACTAGCACACTTCCCCAGTCTTTCCTGACTGGCACACACTTGTGTGCCATGGAGATTCCCCAGAGCAAGGATGAAGACGCTGTCTTCAGAGAGAACTGCTACAGTGTCAGTCTGTGCTGATATTACTTTGCTTGCTCTTTCCCACTGCCTCTTCTGGTATGAATCCCTCCAGTTGCTTCCTATGGTGGGATCCTTCCAGGCCAGCTTTCCTGATCTTCCAGTCCAAGGTAACCCCCCCCCCCCTCCCCGGCAGGTGTCTCTCAAGGGCCACCTACAGCCTCTCCTCAGAACTCCATCTTCCAACCGACTCCCCTGCTGGTATGGCCCATGTCTATTTATGGGAATTTCTCATTCCCCTGCCAGGCCACTCCTGGGGATTGGCTGAAGTCCCATAAATATTCATAGCAGCCCCTCCTAACATCTGCCCACTAGTTATAGAACATTCTCTAGTGTCCCAGAAACAGGGGGAGGCACCAGAGAGCTGCTAGGTTGAGTCATCCAGCCCTGGCCCTTAAGAACCCTGACCCAATCAGTTCAGGTTTAATCCTAGAGCCAGGCTATGATTTACCTGCACTATACTTCTAAAAACACACTAGAGGGTGCTACATTGATAAGAGGGATGTAGGGGAAAGGGAATTTGAGCTAGAGATGTGGGCCTGTGACCAGTTGTAGCCAGGGACTAGAAGAGAGAGTAGTAGAGAAAAGGCACCTTTACATAATGCATTTTCAAGGCAGTGAGGAGGTGTCATGTCATCTCTTCACAGCCTGTTTAACTGCTAAAGGCCTGCACTATCTCATTCAACTGCATGCATTGTACCTGGATGGGTCATGTTTGGGGGGCTGTACTCCCCCAACACAATGCAGGTGTTCATTGTTGCCAAGCTACAATTCCAAGCATCATGGTTGTGGCATGTGAATACCCCATACTGCTTTTAAGCAAAAGAGAGAGTATGTAAGTTGGCCAGAAAGACAAATTCAGCACACAGGTTGCAGATCATATAAAGTCTAAGATGGCAGCTTCCTTGGCTGCAATGGATAGGAAGGTTTAGTTCTACTTTAACATCACCCACCAGCTTCCATTGCCCTCCCCTATTGGTAGCACTCCCTCTCATCAGCTGCACTGACACTGAGGAGCCGTAACTTACAGATCCTGTGACCTGTTGTGAGTAGAGCATATTTAAATACTGTCAGGACAGGAAATAGGGAGAAATCTTTCCAACATGCACACAGACAATACTGAAAAAAAAACACTTTTAATTTAGTGACGCAAGGTTACAGCATTTGAAAATGTTTTTATAGCTGACCATATCTTTTTGTTCAAGGTACAACTGCCCCAACACCCCACCTTCCTGGTTCTTCCAATGCTTGCATGGGTTAACTTGAGTTTCCTCCCTCACTCCAAGCACATGCTGGTAAGTACAGGCCAAAATGGCTGCCTATGCCTTAGTGCCTTGAGTCACCAGGGAGAAAAGCGCTATAAAAATACAAATTAAAGCAAAAACCAAATATAGTGCAGCTCATTAATCCTTAGATGTGAGGGCAGCATTATTTTTTCCTGCCATCTTGGCCTCTGTTTGATCTGCAGTTGCCTTTGTGCTGCACATGTGGTCAGTTATGATACACATGACAGTTCAGTTGAGGACATAAGCAAATAGATTGTTGGGTTTAGTTCTGCTTTAACCACTGGAGCTCCAGAAGGTTTTACCCCCTTCATGACCTGGCCATTTTTTGTTATTTAGCACTTCGCTACTTTAATTGGTCATTGCGTGGTCATGCAACACTGTACTCAGATTAAATTATTACAATTTTTTCACACAAATAGAGCTTTCTTTTGGTGGTATTTAATCAACACTGGGTTTTTTTTATTTTATTTTGTATTATATAAACAAAAAAAGACCAAAAAACAAAAAAAAAAATTCTTTCTGCTATAAAATATAGCCAGTAAAAAAATAAATTTCTTCATAAATTTAACTCAAAACGTATTGGGCTACATGTCGTTGGTAAAAAACAAATCCCAATAAGTGTACATTCATTGGTTTGTGTAAAGGCTGTAGCGTCTACAAACTATGGCATATACAGGATACTGGAATTATTTTTTCTTATACTAGTAATGGGGTGATCAGTGACTTATAGTGGGACTGTGATAATTTGGTGGGCAATTTGACACTGACTGACACTGGGGGGGAACTGACTAACTGACACTGACATCACCAATGACACTTGACACAATGACACAGTGGCTGAGTGACAGACAACAGAGGGTTGTAGTCAATGGAGAACATTCAGAACAAGCTCAGGTTACCAGTGGGGTACCTCAGGGATCTGTACTGGGACCAATTTTGTTTAATATCTTCATAAGTGATATTACAAAAGGCCTCTATGGTAAGGTTTGTCTTTTTGCTGATGACACAAAGATATGTAACAGGGTTGATGTTCCTGGAGGGAAACGCCAAATGGAAAAGGATTTAGGAAAACTAGAAGAATGGTCAGAACTCTGGCAACTGAAATTTAATGTGGATAAGTGCAAGATAATGCACCTGGGGCGAAAAAACCCAAGGGCAGAATATAGAATATTTGACACAGTCCTGACCTCAGTATCTGAGGAAAGGGATTTAGGAGTAATTATTTCAGAAGACTTAAAGGTGGGAAGACAATGTAATAGAGCAGCACGAAATGCCAGCAGAATACTTGGATGTATAGGGAGAGGTATAAGCAGTAGAAAGAGAGAAGTGCTTATGCCGCTGTACAGAACACTGGTGAGACCTCACTTGGAGTATTGTGCGCAGTACTGGAGGCCATATCTCCAGAAGGATATAGATACTCTAGAGAGAGTTCAGAGAAGAACTACTAAACTAGTACATGGATTGCAGGAAAAAACTTACCAGGAAAGGTTAAAGGACCTTAACATGTATAGCTTGGAAGAAAGAAGAGACAGAGGGGATATGATAGAAACTTTTAAATACATAAAGGGAATCAACTCGGTAAAGGAGGAGAGCATATTTAAAAGAAGAAAAACTACCACAAGAGGACACCGTTTTAAATTAGAGGGGCAAAGGTTTAAAAGTAATATGAGGAAGTATTACTTTACTGAGAGAGTAGTGGATGCATGGAATAACCTTCCTGCAGAAGTGGTAGCTGCAAATACAGTGAAGGAGTTTAAGCATGCATGGGATAGGCATAAGGCTATCCTTCATATAAGATAGGGCCAGGGACTATTCATAAGGATTCAGATATATTGGGCAGACTAGATGGGCCAAATGGTTCTTATCTGCCGACACATTCTATGTTTCTATGTTTCTATGTTTCTATGTTTCTAATACATTATTCAGTGATAATACTATACACTGTTACTGTACTAATAACACTGGCTTTGAGAGGGTTTCTCGGGGCAATCAAGGGGATTAAGTGTGTACCCAACAAGTGCTAGTCTTGGTTCACACTGGTGGAAATGCACAAGATTCACTGCATTTCCCCTCATCGCATCACAATTTTAAGCAATCGCACGGCGCCCATGTGCTCTGACTTGGGTGTCAATGTTATCTTAACAACACCCCAAAACAGATTGCAGAACGCAGTGCGTTTGCCAGAATCATGTAAAGACCCATGCAAAGTGATTCAAGTGCTGAGGAAAAAAAGGGTCCTGCACCATTTTGGTGCGAATATGATTTCAGTCAGACAAACTGTAATGCTGAAATCGCTCCGCACAGACATCGCATGTGATGTGCACAGGAATGCGGTCCGAATCACCTGCGATGTCTGCAATTGCACCAGTGTGAAGCTAGCCTAAATGTGTGTATTATGTGCTACTGTTTGAAAAAAATCTATTTGTTCCAGAAAAAACAAAGAGATCTTTTCCTCTTTGTCTAAACAGGGTTTTGGGCTGTGATTGGACACAGCCAATCAGCAGTTCCCTGCCAGGAATCATTGGCTAGGACCTGGTGACTAAATCCCACTGTGTCTAAGCACAGCAGGAGTCACCGGGGGGGGGGGGCTGCGTGCCCAGAACTCAGAAGAAGGCAATGATGTACAGGTAAGTCACTATATGTGTGCCTGTAGGAGCTGCCCATCCGCAATACAATGAGGGAAGGCGGTCCTAAAGTGGTTAAAATACATCTATAAAAGTGGTCATATTTAAAAGACAAGTCCAGCTTTTGAACAAATTTACATAGTTCATTTAGTCCACATTGGCTCAAACAAACTATGTCTCTCCCTAAGCTGTCAGATCACTGCATGTGTGGTAAAACTGCATTTAACTGCGGTTATATACAGCATGCCGCACGGTGTTCTGGGTACAATCTCAGACTTTCCGAAACACGGACAAGTCTAGAGTCTAGTCTACAGCAGCTGCGCTCAGCCAATCACAGCAAATGATGTATGCTATTAATGAATACAAAGCCTCCTCTGATTGACTTTAGACTAGTCTGTGTTCCAGGTTATCGCTACCCGTCAGATCGCGTAACAGAAGTGACGTTCTGACCACTATGTGTTTCAACATGTGTTCCATGGCGCTATGCGTTCCAAACACTTCATGATCTGATGGGTGGCAGTAATCTGATAGAACACCCATGTGGACATCTTACTACACCCAGCTATGTCTTGAATTTCAAAGTACCGTATTTATATAACACGCGCCGGCATATAACACGCACCTAAATTTTAGGGCAGAAATTTCAGGAAAAAAGCTGAAATTTAAAATAAACAGCTTTAAACTCAGAACATTTTTTTTTAAATTAAATGTAGTCTTACCAGTGCCCACAAATGCAACCTCATCAGCGCAGTGTCCTTAAATGCAGCCTCGCCAGTGCAGTGCCCATACATGCAGCCTCACCAGCGCCCATAATTTCAGCCTTGCCATCGCCAGTGCCTATACATGCAGCCTTCGCCAGTGCCCGTACATGCAGTCTTCGCCAGTGCCCATACATGTAGCCTTCGTCAGTGCCCATACATGCAGCCTTTGCCAGTGCCCATACATGCAGCCTCACCAGCGCCCATAATTGCAGCCTTGCCATCGCCAGTGCCTATACATGCAGCCTTTGCCAGTGCCCATACATGCAGTCTTCGCCAGTGCCCATACATGTAGCCTTCGTCAGTGCCCATACATGCAGCCTTTGCCAGTGCCCATACATGCAGCCTCACCAGCGCCCATAATTGCAGCCTTGCCATCGCCAGTGCCTATACATGCAGCCTTTGCCAGTGCCCATACATGCAGCCTTTGCCAGTGCCCATACATTTAGCCTTTGCCAGTGCCCATACATTAAGCCTTTGCCAGTGCCCATACATTAAGCCTTTGCCAGTGCCGATACATTTAGCCTTTGCCAGTGCCCATACATTTAGCCTTTGCCAGTGACCATACATTTAGCCTTCGCCAGCGCCCATAATTGAAGCCTCGCCAGCGCCACTATACACATCACTAAACATCTCCATAAAGCAGTGACAAGAGGTAGAAGGGGGCGGGCGGCGCAGAGAGGTAGAGGGGGGCGGGCGGCGCCGAGGAGAAGGAAGGATGCGCTCTCATCGGAAGTCCCAGCGCCGATGACAGCGCGTCCTTCCTTCTCCTCGGCGCCGCCCGCCCCCTTCTACCTCTCGGCACTGCTTTATGGAGATTTTTTTTTTTATTCCGGGGTATAACACGCACAGCTACTTTTTTCTCCATTTTTAGGAGGATAAAGTGCGTGTTATACGCCCATAAATATGGTAATTTTAGCAATAAAGTGAGCGTATATAAATAAATATGTTATTTTGATATCTGTGATGCTGTTTAGATGTTTAATTTTGAAAGCATAAAGGTTTAGCGCTGAGCAGTGCGGGGTGTACCAACATGGCCTCCACCACCTTCCTCCTGCTGGCGCCCAGCTTCTTTTCAAAATATAACATCTACACAGCATTGCAGATGTCAATATACTATATATATTAATATACGCTCACTTTATTGAAAAAAATTAAGACGTAGCTGGGTTTTGTAAGATGTCCTCATGGGTGTTCTATCATATTACTGCTACCCCTCAGATCATGAAGGCATAGCCCCGTGGAGTGCATGTTGGAATGCATAGCGCATGCGCAGTTAGTATTTTTGGTCGGAATGTCACTTCCGTTGCACGATCTGATGGGTAGTGGTAATCTGATAGAACACTGGGAAGTCTGAGATTGTACCCGGTAACACAGTGCGGTATACTGTATGTAGCCACACATTCAGTGGGCTGACAGCTTAAGGAGAGACATAGTTCATTTGGGCCACCTTGGCCCAAACAGTAAATTAGTTCAAAAGCAGAGCTTCTCTTTTAAATTGTATTTATGACTATTCAACATTCACTTCATCCAATTGGATCTGATTATCATTGGATGCATTTTAATTTCACACATAGCTGCCTGCTATCTATCAATGTATCTACCAGTCCATATTTATATATATATAGTATATTCCTGATTTTTGCTAGTCATTGTTCTCAAGCTAACCTTGAAAGGTTTTCGGAGAGGACAGCAAAGTGTGTTAGTGTGTGTGTTATAATGAGCATTTGGTATTATAACAGGTGGGGAAAGCTTTTGGGATATGGGAATATTAGAAAACGATGGGAACTCTAGCAGATGTTGAAACAGGATGATATATTACTATTCACAATGGGATTCAGAATATACCATCATAAACGGAGAAGAAAAAAAAAATAATTCTTTCAGCTGAAAAGGTAAACGACATACTGATTATTTGTGCTCTTTGTAATATAAGGCACTTTTCTACCTGGAAATGCATAGCTTTATATCTTGTTACGGTCTTTGTGTTTGTTTTATTTGAAGCACTGGAATTACTGAGCTTCCCTCCCGCTTCTAAACTAATGGAGCATTGAAAATGTGCTATTCACCTTAACCTTTTAACTTTAGGTTAATAACTGTTATTAAAATATAGTAAGCAAACTCATAGGTTCTCGTTCCAATGCACCAACAGTTTATTAATAATTCTTGATTTAATGATAAGCTTTATGATGAAACAGTTCTATAGATAAATATTAGACACGTAGTCTAAATCTGAAGATTTTCTGAGAATTAACATTGATGAGATTTAACATGGACCTATACACAAATGTTATTTTAAACATTATTATTATTGTTATTTTTATACTGGATTTATATATCGCCAACAGTTTGCTCAATGCTTTACAATATAAGGCCCCTTTCACACATACGATCCGTTCAGTTCATCAGTTCAGTCACGTCAAAATGTATCAGTTTTCCATCCATTTTTCATCCGTTTTTCATCCGTTTTTCGTCAGTTGTTATCCGTTTTTCATCCGTTTTTCGTCAGTTGTTATCCATTTTTTATCCATTTTCCGTCAGTTGTTATCCGTTTTTCATCCGTTTTTCGTCAGTTATCTGTTTTTCATCAGTTGTCATCCGTTTTTCATCCGTTGTCATCCGTTTTTTGTCCGATCAGTTTTTTTGACGGATGAAAAATAGGGCATTCATACGTTCAAAAAAAAACGGACATTGACGGAAGCGGGTGAAAACGGATGTTAACTGATGATCATCCTTTGTCATTCGTTTTTACATAGAGATACATTGATGTCCGTTTTTCATCCGTCAACGGATGGATGAAAAACGGACAAACGGACAGCATGTGTGAAAGGGGCCTAAAGGGAGAAAGTACAAATGCAATACATTTAAATACAAAAGGAATAAGAGGGCCCTGGTCATGGAGCTTACAATCTAAAGGGAGGAGAGGTGGAAGTGGTACAAAAGGTAATAGCTTCAGGGGATGATCTGATGGAGGTGGTGGAAGCACAGTTTTTAGGGGGAGGATGGGATCGCCTAAATACAGACAGGGTAGGAACTAACTGCACATACTGGGGTAGGGAGTTTAAGAGGATGGGAGAGGTTCTGGAGGAGTCCTGAAGGTAAACATGGGAAGCAGTGACAAGGGAGCTTGGGCATAGTAGAAATGATGATCTAGGCAATCTCTTGAGATGAGGTTGGTGATGTAGCAGAGGGCAATGTTATGAATAGCTGTTTATGTCGTGGTATTTTGAATTTTATATGCGTAGCTAGTGGAAGCCAGTGAGGAAAGTAAAAGAAAGGGGCAGAAGCCATGGATCAGTAAGGTGTATAAGTGCAACATAATTTTTTTATGATAGACTGAAGGGAGAATAGCCTGTGTAGAGGTAGGCCAGCAAGAAGGGAGTTGGAGCAATCATGGTAAGAGATAAACATAGCAAATGCAACTGTACTGCTGGAATGGATACATAAAGAAGGGTTTATTCACTTACCTCTCCCAGGGAAAATACTGTGCATGTCTCCCTCTAGTGTCGGGTACTTGTCTAGACCATATTGTATTGCTATTCCATGACCAGAAACTTTACAAAGTCTTGGAAATGAACAATAGTATAGCAAGTATAAGTGATAGCAAATATATTGGGATTTCACGTCTCATATTAGCATGGAAGTGAAATTTGTTAAAATACAAAAATAAGAAGCAGCCTTATGTCCTCTCTCAAATAAATGTTTTCAGTGTAGGTCATCTGTAACATTTGCACATCTTTGGCATTCACATCTGCTTGTTGTGGCTGTGTGTATTAAACAAGATCTTCTGTGCCCGGCAATGCCATTCATCCAGAATGGAACCCCAACACACCAATACAGTAGTATTCAATGCAGAGCACCACAAAACCCATATCCCGTTATTGAACCATTAAGGTGCATTAATAGCCCAATTATAATGTATGGACTGCATTAACACAATGCACATTAACAACATACTGTGCAGAAAAGTGATGATATTTTGGAAAAAAAAAAAAGAGTGATGAGGACATGAGGCCCAGTACAAACACAAAAGCCTTTATTATCTGCTAAGGTTTATATTTGCTGCTGCCAATATTAGCCACTACAGACTGCAATCTGCACAAAACTAAAAATTCACAAATCTCAGAAAAGTTGATTTAAGCTCCACTGTATTGCACGATTCTGCCAAACTAATACCTATCACAGACAATGAGAAAATTGGATGAAAAAAACAGCTTTCTAAATGATCGTCTGATAATCCGATTGTCAGTTTACAGCTTTCGAAAACAAATCATGACAGTTCATATGAAATAATCTCAAGACACAAACATTTTTCTCGTAGAATACCAGAACAAACAATTTTCGTTTAATCAGCACAGTATTTGTCTGAAAAAATTAAGTGATACAATACAATACATTACATCACTTCCCGAGTTGTATTCTGTCATTCGAAAATTTTCCTAACTTCAGTAACCTCTTCTTCTAGCATACAAAAAAAAAAAAATGTGCGATTATTCATCCAATATTCTCATCGTGTGTATGAGGCTTACCACTGGAAGCATGCTGATAGGCTGAGTGACTGAGTGACGAGCTCATCAGTGTGTTGATGCTCTTTCATTACTCAGTGTATGCTCTAAAATGTTTCTTTTATTTATGGATAGAATGTGAAAAAAATAAAACCTTCATTAGATCTCTGAGGAGATTCAGTCCCACCACTGGACCGAATCACCACTGTCAATTGAGTTGTCACAGAAGCAGGAGGTGAAGGGAAATCTTCCAATTGGGACTACTGTTCAGGTGACAGCAGTCTAACAGGGATCATCTCCTTACTTTATCCCCTCTTACTTCTGGTTCTGGGACAGGAGGAGAAGGTAAGTCTCGCCGATGAGACACAGACAGCAAAAAAAAATTAATAATATATTGCCTAAATGACAAATTGGAATACCACTTTGGACACCAGCTTCTTAAAGGGCGTTGATTTTAGATGTCATTTAAATTTATCAATGCCTGAAGTACGTGTGAGTGTTGCATTCTGCATTTCTAAAGAAATAAGTTCCTATTAGGCTGATGCTTTTGATGTGACATGTTTCTTGTGGGTGCTATTTCAGACTTTGTATATTACTATGAGCATGTGTATATACTGTAAGTCAATGTAAGCTTTGGGGCATTGCTTGGGAAAGGAGTGTCCTAATCCAAAATGAGTAGCAATTCTGTGCTGATTTTATAGTTCCTCTAGTAAAGTAAGGTTTTTAAAGTATCTTTGAAGAATTCCAATCAACACATTTGTCTATGTAAGATAACCTAGGGCTGTGATCTGGGCACCTACAAATCAGTGGACCTCATACAGCTTGGGTGAGCTGTTTCCTGCTTTCTATATGAAAACTGCACGGCTGACAAAGGAATTGTAATTCTTCTCAGCCAATCAATGTACACCTGCCAGACCGCACAGTCAGGGCCAAGACCTCCATGCAGACTATACTGTAGTTAATCAATACAGTTTAGTCTAGGACCTGTGCCTGCTTGTGACTGGGCAATGAAGGTCATTCCTACACATTCAACTCCTGTAAGCATGTTCACAATATTTGACTGACAGCATGGTGTAAAGTTATATGAGGCTGTTATCAAAACAGAGTTAAATATATATGCAAGCATTAAAAAAAAAAAAAAAAAAGTATTTATTAATTTTTATTATTACAAAACTTGCTTAAATTGTTCCCTTTATCTGTCTGGATTTCAGTTTTAAAATGCTAATTTTATAAAACATCATGTATTTTGTATCTGTCCTTACAGTATATGTAAAATGTCAATATAAGGGGTATCACTTCTAAAGATTAATCCTGCTTTTTCTGTCTGTAAAGATACTGTTATATACTGATCAGCATCACAAGAGGGTGCTCTATGGAAATGGGGGACCTACTCTGAATTGAGTTAAATAAACAATCTATGTAACAAGAGCAGATTTTTTAGACCACAACAGGATGTACTCAGAACCAGGAGGTTACATCATGTAGGTATCTTTAAAGTGATATTAGACCCCGTTCACACTGGGGCAACTTGTCAGGCGACCTGGTGGCCTGCCATAGAGCAGCACAGGACCCGTTCTAATAGGAGTGACACAAGTCGCTCAGACTTAGAAAAAGGGTCCGGAGCTTCTTTGGGGCGACCTGGAGCGACCTGCATAGACTTCAATGATATGAAGTCTGTGCCGGCCGCTCCGAGGTCGCGGTGCGAGCTGCGCACCGCGACTTCACAGGTCGCCCGGCAAAGTCGGGTCGCCCCAGTGTGAACGGGGTCTTAAAGTCTTGTTTTTTTTGTTTAAAAATAACAAACATGTTATACTTACCTCCTGTGTGCAGTGATTTTGCACAGAGCAGCCCAGATTCTCCTCTGCTTGGGTCTCTCAACGTCACTCCTGGCCCCTCCCTCCTGCTGAGTGCCCCTACAGCAAGCAGCTTGCTACAAGGGCACCGGGCCGAGCAGCTGCTCTGTATGTCCATTCAGACATGGAGCTGTGGCTTGGCTCCGTCCATCTCTGTCCTCATTGGATCACTGACTTTGATTGACAGCAGCGGGAGCTAATGGCTGTGTCTCAGCCAAACAGCAAGCGAGAGTCCCGGACAGCCGAAGACTCTCGTGCAACATCACTTAATCGAGATGGACTCAGGTAAGTATGAGGGGAGCTTAATGCATTGAATGCATTAAGATAAAAAACCGGACTGCCTTTAGAACCACTTAAAGGGCTAATTTTCACAAGTGTTGCTCTCTGAAGGGCAATCCACAGTGAATTTCTTTTCAGAGGACTTTGACATGTGGTGGGGAAATAATATTTTGCCTCACTGCCTGTTTTAACCCCTAATAGCCAGCACCACCGTGTCGTGAGACAGTTGCAGTGCACCCCATATTAAATTGAAAGGGTCGCATTCATTGGGAGGTACTGCCCACTGAACACGATGGGGGGTCATTTTTGCCATGCTGTGAGGTTTGACTTTCTACACGAGGAAGATTGTGCCTTTTATATGTTTCAATGATCAGTCAGAGGTATTATACTTACAGTGGTTTCTTAACAAAAATGAAACTGTCAGTGTAGTGAACCAACGATCACTGCCAATAACACCATATTACATACAGCAAATAGTTTTAACCTCAAGCTTTTTGGGTTGCATACATTTGAAATTTACTTGGCAGTTACAGAAAGTACAGATGTGTGATGTGTGCACATTAAAAAAGCAGTGTTTTTGTAAAATGAAAGTACAAAAGGGCTTGTGGCTAAATTATATATACAGTATTAGTTTGGTGTCAGAAGTGGAGTTTTCCTTTAAAATGTTTACAAAATATATAATTAGCATTTAAATGCACTATTGCTTTTTTAGCTCTTGCAACTCCTAGGATATTTGCCTCCTGATCACACGTGTAGCAGATAATCTTAAAGTAGTATAACTAAACTTTTTTTCAGTTTTGGGTGGAGTGGAGAGGAATTAAAACACCTGTCAGTTTGTATTGCTGTCTGTGCCCATGTTAGGGAGATTCACCCTCTCTATTTGTCCTGTTTACCCTCAAACGTTAAAGTTACAAAAAAATCTATATTTTTTGGTTGACACCAGAGAAATCTTCCAATCAGGACACTAGTTCTGGTGATTCTGGTGACATATTGGGATTCCCTCACTTTGGAGGGATTTCCTCTCACTTCCTGTTTTTGCCTTTAACCACTTTGCCACTGCTCACTAGAGCTGTACTGCGGCAAAGTGGTTAGTTATCGTCTGGTGACGTAGACCTACGTCGCCAGGCACTCCCCTTTCTCGGCGGTGCGCGCGTGCCGCCGCAGGCTCGCTCCCGCTGTATTCAGTCACAGCGGGAGTCGGGCCAGGGGAGGAGCAGCGGCGATCGCCGCTGCTTTTCCCCGATCGTCGGGGAATCGAGTCTGGAGATCCGCCCGTTTGTGTAAACAGAGCGGGCGGATCTACTAAGTGACAGGCAGGGTCAGATTGCAGGGTTCAGCATAGCTGAACCTGCGATCTGTCCTTGTGTCACTCAGTCACCTCCCCCCACACATGTCAGTAAGCACCAGGCATACATTAACCCCTCCCTCTCCAATAAAATTAACCCCTTCCCTGCCAGTGTCATTTTTACAGTAACAGTGCATATGTATAGCACTGATTACTGTAGTAATGTCACTGGTACCCCCAAAAGTGTCAAAAAAGTCAGTCAAGGGTCCGATCTGTCCGCCGAATTGTCGCAGTCCCACAAAAAAAGATCGCCACCATTACTCGTTAAAAAAAAAAACATCAAAAATGACAGAAATCTTTCCCTTAAGCCCCGTACACACGCACAGATTGTTGGCCGTAAATTGTCGGCCAACGTCCGATCTGCCGATTGTATTGTTAGTATGATGCATCCGACAACCAACTGCAAATTTTCGGCCGAAAAAAAATCTGGTGTGCATGCTATAAAATTTTTGTTTGCCAACAAAGAACGGCCGATCGTTCCTCAGTCAGTACAGATTTCGGCAGACAAAAATCAGATGAGCAAAACTGGGCATGCTCAGAGAATAAAAAACACAGGGAAAGTCAACCATCACATGACATCACTTCTGCAGTTGGTTTTTGTTGGCCAACAAAAGTCCAGTGCAAGTCTAGAGCACATTTCAACCAACAAACAGCACTGGACAAAAGTTGGCCAACAATCTGTGCGTGTGTACGGGGCTTAAGTTAGTAAACTCAATAACTTTTGCGCAAACCAATCAAAATACGCTTATTGTGATTTTTTTTTTACCAAACATAGGTAGCAGAAAACAAATTGGCCAAAAATTTAAAAAAATTTTGATTTTTAAATTTTTTTGGGGGGGAATTTCATATAATAAAATGTAAAAAATATTGTTATTTTTTCGTTTATAGCGCAAAAAGTAAAAATCGCACAGGTGATCAAATACCACCAAAAGAAAGCTCTGTTTGTGGGAAAAAAAGGACGTAAACTTAGTTTGGGTACGGTGTACGGTGTTGCATGACCACGCAATTGTCAGTTAAAATCTCACAGTGCCGAATCGCAAAATGTGGCCCAGACGTAAGACAGCAAAATCCTCTGGTGGTAAAGTGGTTAATTACACTTTAAGTTTAATGGTCGATTTTTATGTTTGCATACAAAAATAGTAGGGCACAGAATCTGAACAATGAACACATAGAGATTAAAGTGGTTGTAAAGTTAGAAGGTTTTTTTTTTATCTTAATGCATTCTATGCATTAAGATAAAAAGCCTCCCCCAGTCTCCCTAATACTTACCTGAGCCCCCTCTCTATCCAGCGATGTCTACGAATGCCTCAGCTGTCAATGACTCTCTCTCCTGTTTGGCTGGGACACAGCAGCGACTCCATTGGCTCCTGTCAATCAAACTCAGTTAGCCAATCAGGAGAAAGAGGGGGCAGGGATGAATGGCAGCTCTGTGTCTGAATGGACACAGGGAGCTGTGACTCAGCTCACATGCCCCCACAGCAAGCAGCTTGTTGTTGGGGCACTCAACAGGAGGCAGGGGCCAGGAGCTCTAGCCAGGAACCCGAGAAGAGGAGAATCCGGGCTGCTCTGTGCAAAACCAACAATTCTTCCCCTTCTGTTTTTGCCGGTTATAGCTTCTCCTTTGTAGTAACACTGTTCTTACTGACCACAAAGGGAGTACAATGACAGCAAGGAGGCACACTGACCAGCAGGAAGACACACAGAGCAGAAAGTATGTATATTGGCCAAAGATGGGGCGTGCTGATCACCAATGTTATGGGGTATAAAACACCAATGGCTGCCAAAAGTAATTGGTTATTGGGACACTCCCCAATGTTCACCAACAATCAAGAGGACACATATCATTTATCACCAACATTTAAAGGGATACTCACCACCAACCACCACCATAAGGGGGCACTAACTCCTGAGCACTAAAACCTGCAAGCTGTTCTGCACTGTACACACTCTTAAACTAAATAAATGAAACAAATGGGGGGGGGGGTGTTTGTACTGTCCTGGCACTTTAGGACCTCAGGAAATGTAATAAGCAGTAAGTCTTTTTTTTTTTCAATTTGTTTGGTTTTGAAAAAAAAAAATTACATTACAAATAAAAAAAAAATGGGGTTATTAAATACAACAAAGAAAGCTCTATCTGTTTCAAAAATATTGAATTCATTTGAATACAGTGTTACATGATTATTTAGTAATGGTCGGTAAAACTATCACAGCACTTGAAAAATAAAACAATTGATAATGAAAAGCTAGTGTCCAGGTGGTCATTGGGCTATTCATTTTTAACTTATTTTTTGCTGGCGTTCCAGTTTAACAATGAGGATTCTATTTAGGGTATGTATGAAAAAGGGGAAGAAAGCTCAATAGTTTTTCTGATGGGTTTACATGGATGCATACAGATAGTTAAACAATGAACAGGTATTTGTTATTAGTATATCTATTCTCTATAAGACCCATCTTACGGATGCTATAGGCAGAAAATTTCCCCCTTCTGGTTGACGCTCATGTCTCCTCCTTCTGCTCACCCCATCCCCTCTCCTGTCCCCCCCCCCTCACCCTCCCCACTACCCTCCAAGTTCTCTGCATCCTCACTGCCCTCCTTCCCCTTCTAGTGCACCCTTCCCCTTCTTCCCCATCCCCCCCCTCTATATACAGCGAAAAAGAAAAAATATTTCATACGATATCTAAATAGGTTGGATTGTCCTTGTTTAGCTAATTCCTGAAATTCCTCGATGGTTTGTTTCATGATACCAGAGCACCCTACTTTGGTAGAGTACGCTTGGCGTATGATGCTTGTTTTGATGTATGCTTTGTTACTATTGCTCGTCACATGTATTTATGTTATTGTAATGAGTTGAATTTCAATAAAATATTATTAAAAAAAAAAAAAAGGGGAAGAAAAAATATTCTTACCCCACAAAACATGGGTTTTTAAATGGTAACTCCCAAATAAAATATAATAGCACCACAAATACCTACTTAAAATGTACAAAAATATATTTATTAGACATCCACAATTATATACATACTTACATAATTATATACATACTTACTACAAACAGGGCCATAAAAGGAAAGGGGTATGGCCCATATAAACATTACACGTACAATGACATCAATAGTGTATAATGGATATCAATACAAAATATGCCAACATGTTTCACGGTGTGAATATTCAGCTTCTTCAGGGCTTTTGTTGTCAGCACATACTTCATAAATGTCTTATATATATACACGTACAAAGGAAAAGACATAAACATACAGATATATATTGTACATAAAATGCATCTATATATATATATATATATATATATATATATATATATATATATAAACAAAACTGAAATGATAGCAATATATTAAACCATTCAATATATACATGGACACATGTTGGAATATTTGTACCTTGCATTTTCTGCAAATTTCTACTTACAATGTTTATACTACTTTATATGCAATTTATAACCAATAAAAAATATTATATAAAAAAAAAAAATATATATATATATATATATATATATATATATATATATATATATATATACATACATACATCGAGAAAGAGAAAAAACAGAAAAACACAAATCTAAAAAATAAAATATACCTACCATAAATAAAGAAAAAAAAAACACAAAAAAGGGGAAGAAAAGACCAAAATTGTTGTCGGATGTGTTCCAATCAGGAGGGAGACCAAAGAATGTATGCATCAAGCGCCATGAATTCCCAGATATTATTGCTTATCCAAGAATGCGTTGAATCTCCCAAATATAAGGCATGGGGTTTATCATACCACACAATAAAAATATAAAACAAAGGTGGGAGGAGGACAAAGAGTAAACTCTTCTATTTAGGGTATATTATTACGCTTTATTGAAACTTGTTATCATCTCTGAATTTCCTGAACCAGGAGCTAACTGTGCTGATCTTCTGGCACTAAAATTACCAACACTGACTTGTAGTCAGGGCCAGGACAAGGGGTAGGCAGGAGGAACGGCTGCCCTGGGCGCAATGGTTTATAGCAGGGATGGGGGTGCCCTGGCCCTAACTCTAAGGGAAAGGGGGGGGGGTGCAGTTGGGCATCTTTGCCCTGGGCGCTGGATGACCTTGTCCCAGAATTGCTTGTACTGCATAGAAGCAGTCCAGAATATGGAGTGTTAATTAAGCATTATCTATTTTTAAGCAGTTATTTTGTAAGATGGTTCTCTAAACCATAGTGGTTTTTATTTGTGGATGAGCGATATGCTTCCATTAGGAAATATATACGCTAATAGTAGTCAAGTTCATAATCTGTTATAGTCCTCACTTGTAAGGGCATCAACCTACATATTTGTCATGCTGAGGATCAGCAGTAATGCCGGATAGAGAAAATCATTTTTCCAATGCTCTGACCATGAAACATATTCAGTATAATGTCTTTTGAGTAAGGATTACATCAGACTACATCCATTATACATACACTGCATAAACACTAACAAAGCAACGAATGTTAAAAATGACACATTATATAAAGTCCATTAAAAGTTATAACATTTGAGGTCATTTTTATGTGTATTCTTTATAGCACAATCTATAATTTTGACTGTGGCACCAAATGTAATTTCATTTTTCTTATTCCCTTAAGTGTTTAACTGTATTACATTCAGAAAAATAGCTACACCTTCTATTTTTTTCTAGGTTAACTATGCAAGTTCATAGGTATTATGAGGAAGTGTAAGCCCTCTCTGTCCTTCCTCACAACAGCACAAATAAATCATGTTCCACCAGAGGATAAGGTTCCAGGTACCACGCTGGGAACTTCATTACTTGAGCTGTGTCACATATTACTATGCATATTGCTACTGATTGGGCACAGCCTTACAAATGCAGCCTATTTCTGTCATAGTCTTTGGGAGAAGAGATCTGTTTTCTGCTTAGACAGATGCTCGACTCTAAGGAGGGGAGTAAGGAATGGATAATGACAAAGCCATCTAGCAGCTGTGTGTCCTTGCCCCTCTCTTAAAGATCCTTTTGCTTAATGATATGTCTAATCCATTGCAGCACTTCCTAAAAAATTTCATTGTAATTGTTTTTTACAGATAATTCTACCCTTATATAGTTCGTTAAAACGGGACAGTCTGCATTTTAAATTGTTGGGTCTAATGAACATAAGCATCTTTTTTTTTTTTTCCAAAAAAAAAAGAATGTGCAATTCCCTGTTTTAAAATTCATTCATTAGAAATCTACAGCTTTTTTCTTTTTAAAATTTGAAAAAAAATATTCTAGTATGTATTCTAGATGCAAAACTACCAATAATTGCTCTGGGCTGTTAGTATGGTATTGAAAAAATAATTTATGGAAAAAAAAAAAAAAGAAAAATAGTGAATTGATTTATTACATAGTGAATTTACCTAAAAACAATAGGTAAAGTAAAATGAAAAACCTTAAGTTAACATCGTTGGCTGGATTTTTAAATTATGATGTTATTTACAAAAGCTTTTATTTTTGTCTAGATCCTACTGCATTTGTGATTGTCTGTTTTTTTATATGCATCCAAAGATACACCCACAATAATTGCATGTTAGTGCATTTACTGCATTCAGTGGTGCGCCAAAGTTTGAAGTCTCAATTTTTTTATTTGATTTTTTTACATTTTTGACAACAGTTGATACTTTTAATCATCACACTAGATTTAAATCGATCAAACAGTTAATACATTGTTGATGTCGTAATATAATTTTACTTTATAAAACATGAGTAAAGTGAAAGTTCTGAATCCAAACCATATTGAAGTAAATAGGAGCTAAATGTTAAAACACAGCAGTGGCCATTTTCAGGGCCAATAGGCACTGGATTGCCCATGGCATGGAAGGCCAGGCAGTGCCCTGGGGAAAATATACCTGAGCATAATTTTTTAAAAAATTGCATTTAGTGGCGAGCAGCTTAAAAAAAATTTAAAATTGCAAATTTCCTTTAATGAGGTGCCTAGGGGATGCCTTTAACCTGCCTGTGAAGTGGCACATCTGGACAATGTATAAAACCTGCTACAGTAGTAAAAGGAAACAAATGATGTTAAACCTCTTGACTCCAGACGATTTTACAACCTTCATGGCAATTTTTTGCTTTTTAGAACTGCACTACTTTAGCTGTTAATTGGGCAGTCATGCAACACTGTGCCCAAATGAAATTTATATAATTTTTTTCACACAAATTCTTTTGGTGGTATTTGTTCACCACTGGGTTTTTTTTATTTTTAATGATATAAACAAAAAAGGGCCAAAAAATAAAAAAATAAAATAAAATAAAAAAAAATGTTTTGCTGTTTGCTACAAAACATAGCCAATATTTTATTTTATTTTTTTAATCAAATTTTTTCATACATTTTGGCCAAATATATTCTGCTACATGTCTTTGATAAAAGCAAAATCCCAATAAGTGTATATATATTGGTTTGCATGAAAGTTATAGCGCCTAGAAACTATGGTATATATACACTGGAATTTTTCATACTACTAATGGTGGTGATTAGTGAACAGTGACAATAGTGCTGCAAGAAATCTGACACTAAGGCCCCTTTCACACAGGTGAACCGTTCAGATCTGCCTGTCAGTTTTTTTGGCAGATCTGAACAGTCACCCCATGCATCTCTATGGGGCATCGGATGTCAGCTGAGACATGTCCGCTGACATCCGATCTGATCCGTCAAATCTGGACGGATGGAAACCCTATTTTCCATCCGTTCCACGGATCGGATTGGATGGGATCGGATTGGATGGGATCGGATGAGAACGGACCGACGGCTATGTCTCTGCACACAGCGTGGAGACACAGCTGTCATCCTCCTGCTCAGCAGGGGATCGGCGGATCGATCCCCCGCTGAGAAAAATGGAGTCCAACGACGGACTCGCTAGTGTGAAAGAGCCCTAACTGACGCTACGGGGAATTAACACCCTCTGAAATCACCAATGACATTAATACAGAGTCCAGTGAACTGGGAAGGGGTTAATATCTAGGGCGATCAAGGGGATAAATGTGTGCCTAACAATGTGTAACATGTAAAGTGTGCTGCTTTTACTACTAGATCTCTAAGTTTCTCAGATGTGACGTCACCCGCACCTATGCACAGACCCGGGCGCTGTGAAACAGCTTGCTGATAGACGCTGACAGCCATCAGCCTACTAGTCTCAGCAGCATCCATCCTTTACCAGAGACTCTGCAGATGGTCCTTTGCATTCACCATGCTGGCATACCATTTAACTTTGTGAGTGCATAATTTATTTTAACGCCTATTAAACTTTGTATGCTACACTCAGTAGGCACTGTTTTCTTGTTTCTTCTTACCAAGTAAAAAAAAGGCATGGGGTCAGCAAAAATATTTATACCAGACCAATATCTGAACATGCAGCCTGGTTGGCCAGGAATGAAAGGGGAGATAATTCCCATGCCAGCACTCAGCATGGGGGATGCCTTGCCAAAGGGGAACTTCCCTGAAAAAGCACCCAGTCCCCATGTTGATAAGGGACTCTTCCATACAATCCTAGTCAGGTGGATATGGGGGTATGCGGCTTATCAGAATCTGGAAGTCCCCTTTAACATTAAGGGGGCCCACAGACACCATGAACATCAAATAAGCATACTTACTGTATATAGTTTATGACAAATGTCTAACAATGTAAACAGTTTGTCAGTCACACCATCCAGTGATGCAAATCCACATCAGTCATGATGAATAATACCAAACACCCACTGAATTCAACAGATATGTCAAGCCTGTCACTGATTGGAATGAATCACATCTTCTGAGGATTTGTCGCTAAAAGTAACAAAGGGGCAAGGTATCCTGGGTGAGGCCATGTGGTTTATTTGGACAGTGATGTCTGTGCTTTTCCTGCCTATTTGTTTGCATGGTCAGTGATTCCCAGCCAGTATATGATTGGTACTGGGGGACAACACTGGTTGCTTAGTATTTGGCGAGTGTCTGCACTCACCGCTTCCTTAGCAACTAGTGACAGCAAGGAAGCTGTCATGTGTACTAGCAGTAGAAATACTCGCATTTTCTGAGATCCACATACCTAGCACCTAAAATCAACTCTTCCAGTCCCCCACTGTCCAGTGTTTGTCATTTTCTGCTGACTGTAACCTTTTATTTCTATTTTCTTTTTGCCGATATTACTTTTTCTTTGAAAGTCTGCCCCTAAGGCCATCATCTCTGAGTCATCTTTTCAGTGTCACAGATGACACTAGTATTTGGTTTGTACAATTTAAAGCAAAAAAATCACTGGAAAGGTCCTTTCTGTCAAAAAAACATTTTTCCTTTGCTCCTAGTGTTCTTTTTTATTTTGTGTATTTTAATGCCTGTGGCGCATTGCCCTGTGCAGTTTACCCTTCTGGCTCATTTCCAATATCTGTAATGGAATCAGGTGCCAGCACAATGTAAAACCTGTGCACATGTTCCGAATCTAGATCATCAGCGGCTGGCAAATGGCAAATATGGAAGATGTTGGGCAGAAAAAAGACTGACAGAAGATGTGAGCAACCATGAATGTTGTAATGAAGGGTGCAAAGAAGTAAAATTGCTGGAGAAAAGCTCAATAAAGCAGCATTTCTTAGTATTTCTACTCATGAAGAAACCTTGAAAATGTTTTCAGGTCTTAGGGAACTCTGGAAATGTTGTTTTGATCTACAACTCTTGACTAGACATGTGCAGAACTGAAAAACGTGTTTTGTTTTGTTTCAGATAGATTTATTAGGTTACTAATTTCGTTTTGTTGACTCCTTTCAGAATTTGTTTAGTTTAATTTAATTTCCTTTTGTTTATACATTTTCTAATGGATCCCAAATTTACGGAACAATTCGAATTCAGATCATTTGAAAAATTATAGACCGTTTCGAATTCTGTGTGAAGAACAGCTGGTTGTTACGGTAACGTCCTTAACAACCCATGACTCATCAGCTGTCAGCGAGCTTCCCTACTGACAGCTGAAGTGTAAACAAAAAAAATGCAGAAAAACCATACCAGGCCATATGCCCTCAACATGGGTTGTGCTTTGGGCCAGACATATTTAGGGCTAATTTGGGGCTAATATAAGTACCTGAATTAGATTAGATTCCGCTGCTGCCCTGACAGAAATTACCTAGGAACAGTTATCTAGTGCTCATTGTGGGAATTTGTACACATTAAATGTCATTAATAGATAAGGTTGAGCTCATTCTTAGTTCTATCACTTGCTCTATTTCAGAGATGTAAGGCATTTTTTCTTATATGAGCTCTTAAGCATTTGAAACTGATGTAATGTAGTGTCCAAGAGTGTAGGTAATAAAAATACCAGTAATATTCTGTAACATCCTATGCAGTCTCTTAGATATTGGGAATGTGAAGCAGAAGAGTGTATTGCACTTTTTATCAACAACATAAAATTAATGAACCAAATGGAGGAAATTAATGAATATAACCATTAGCAAGCCTTTGATAGACTAAGCAAGCAATTATTGTGTGCAATGCATTTCCATAAATTATAATTTACTTGTTCTGAGATTACTTTATGAATGGCACATTACTTTATATGTGGTTAAATGAGAAGGTAGACAGTATTAGCAGATCAGCAGTTCCTTCCATTAATTTTCTGCATTTACTGATTTAATCAACCTATATATTATATTTATCAACAATTCTTTTGCCAACATATTTATTTTGCATCTAAAATAATCATTGTTAACAAAGGAAGTTATTTGGGTAAAAAGGTATATTAAAAAAGACACAACTTCATAGCGCATTTTGTTTTTAATAAGATTCAGATTCACTTTTTCAGCTCGTTAGATATTTTGGATCCCTGACTCAAGGATCAAGACAGAGAAGTCTAGCGTGGACTGGATCACAGTATTATTAGATTTCAGCCTGGAGCATGATTGCTCTTCTTTGAAATAAAGTTGCTGCTTTGGTACAGTTAATTTAGCACAGTCAAACAAATGTATTTATTTTTTTTTCCAAGAACTTTATTAAGTTTTCAAGTATAAACATAGGTGTTGACCATATATTCTTAACAGTACACTTAAGGAGACAACAAATGGGGTTCATACCCCTGCAGGGAAAGGTAACACAGTAAGTGGAAATGACAATGAATAGGGAACATAGCAACCTAATAAACATTACTGAACATTTAACAATTCCCCCCCTTCCCGTCGTTCTTTGTTATTATTACTGTGTTTTCTGTTATATATAGCATTTTTCAACTAGGGGTGTCTTTGGTTTGATGGAATATCTACAGGCTATCAGAACTAAAATGATGCAAGTTCTTAACTTGAAGCTCTAATCAAGTTAGTGAAATTGAGAAGGGGAATACCATATCGAAAAGAAAAAGAAAAACTAGAGGGGCTTAAGTAGCTTTTGAATGGTGGTATGGGAACCTGGAACATCTGCTGATATAATGAAGGAGATAGACAGATGGGTACATGGATCCTAAACTGTTTACTCATTACCTTCAAAGTAGGCACTTTACCAATGTAAAAGTGAAGTAGTATATTCTTAAAAGGTTTTGAGAGCTAAAAACAGAGATAGATTAAAGGAGAAGAGGGACAGGGTGAGGTAAGGGTTGAGGAACCAATAGAAGGGTAGAAAGGGTAGTGGGAACACACAAATAAAAATAGGGTGGGGACCACCTCTCCCTCGAGTGTTCATAAGTTACCATGCAAAGGTGGTCACTGACAAGCTAGGTGTTGTGCATAGTCTGCTGTTTCCATATAGTGGTGCCAACAGGCCCAGACGGATCTATACTTGGTCGGCGTCTCCCTTGCCTGATGTACAAGTACCTCCATGTGTTTATCTACTTGCCTAAGCCAATTAATAATGGTTGGCGGGGACGTGGAAGACCAGTGTACTGGCACGCACATCTTTGCCGCATTAAACTAGGCGCATGGCCAGAGACCTGTGGTATACTTAGACAATGTAGTGTGGTGGACAGGAAATTGGGGCGGGGTGAAATCTACCTTATGCGTAGTGATATGAGAGATAAGTCAGTGGATTTCAAACAGATTTCTTGACACCAATTTATATTTGCAGTGGGAACCCCTTTTGTGGGTATACACAAAAACCTCTTTATTGGATTTAACCACTTTACCGCTGAGTACCATAGTACTACTGCGGCAAAGTGGCTCTTGTAGGTCTGATGACGTAGACCTACGTCGCCAGACTCCTCCCCCTGTAGGCGGCGCTCGCGCGCCGCCGGAGGCACGATCCCGCTGTTTTCATTCACAGCGGGAGTCGGGCCAGGGGAGGAGCAGCGGCTCCGATTTATGGATATTAGAATATATAGTGGAGTTTAGTGACCACCTTTCTACAGTCAACTGCTAGTGATGAGTGAATTGGTTCATGCGTTCCCAAACAAACCAATTCACAAATGCAATTGAAAACAAACTGGACTGATTTTTGCCAATGATTACTGAAGATTTGACAGATGAAATAATATCCTTAGTCAACATGTAGAGGGACCTTATAAATCTTTGCCATTTAAAGTGGTTGTAAAGGAACTTTTTTTTTTTTTAAATAACAAACATCTCTATACTTACCTACTCCGTGCAATGGAAATGTCCTCTTCTTGGGTCCCCCACCAGCACTGCTGGCTCCTCCTACCTGTCCAGTGCCCCCAGGGGAAGACGCTTCCCATGGGAGCACTCGTTAATGCTTGCTCCCGAGCCCCGCTCCTGCATCCATTGACTCAGACAAAGGGACTGGGCCCCACCTCCTGCTCCCTTGTCACTGGCTTTTATTGACAGCACTGAGAGCCAATGGCTCCTGGTGCCCTAACAAAGCCAGTGAGACTCGGAAGCGAGGGGAGAGAAGAGATACTAATGTGCACAGCACTGGATCAAATGAGGGCTCAGGTAAGAATTTGGGGGCTGAAGGGCAAAAATCAGTGCTCAGGGTCATATCCAGAGGTTGTCTTTGGGAAATAGATGTATGAGTGCTGCCAGCAGAGGTTGAAGGGGTGGGGGATCAGCCTGTCAGTGCTCAGACCATACGCCGCACACTGCATTTAATTGGTCTGCATGGCTGTCATCCCAGATGGAAGCCTCTCCTAAAGATGATGCACAAGAAATCCCACAGACAGGTTGCTGAAGACAAGCAGACTAAGTACATGGATTACTGGAACCATGTTCTGTGGTCTAATGAGACCAAGATAAATGTATTTGGTTCAGATGGTGTCAAGCGTGTGTGGTGGTAACCAGGTGAGGAGTACAAAGACAAGTGTGTCTTGCCTACAGTCAAGCATGGTGGTGGGAGTGTCATGGTCTGGGGCTGCATTAATGCTGCCGGCACTGGGGAGCTACAGTTCATTGAGGGACCTATGAATGCCAACATGTACTGTGACATACTGAAGCAAAGAATGCTCCCCTCCCTTTGAAGACTGGGCCGCAGGGCAGTATTCAAACATGATAATGACCCCAAACACACTTCCAAGACTACCACTGCCTTGCTAAAGAAGCTGAGGGTAAAGGTGATGGACTGGCCAAGCATGTCTTCAGACCTAAACCCTATTGAGCATTTGTGGGGCATCCTCAAACAGAAGGTGGAGAAGCAAAAGGCCTCTAACCTCCACCAGCTCCATGATGGAGGAATGGAAGAGGACTCTAGTGGCAACCTGTGAAGCTCTGGTGAGCTCCATGCCCAAGAGGGTTAAGGCAGTGCTGGAAAATAATGGTGGCCACACAAAATATTGACACTTTGGACCCAATTTGGACATTTTCACTTAGGGGTGTACTCACTTTTGTTGCCAGTGGTTTAGACATTGATGGCCCTGTGTTGAGTTATTTTGAGGGGGACGGCACATTTACACTGGTATACAAGCTGTACACTCACTACTTTACATTGTAGCAAAGTGTCATTTGTTCAGTTTTGTCACATGAAAAGATATAATAAAAAATGTACAAAAATGCGAGGGGCGTACTCACTTTTGTGAGATACTGTATGTTGCATTTTACCATGCATTGTGTTATGGTAGTCCATTCTTTTAAATGGGCTGCCTGTAGCACCACAAAGAGCCAAAAAATCACCCCTGAAGATTGTTTGCTGTAGCAACACGCCACAATTTACCGTAGTGCATTACCATGCATTGTGATGTACTGCAACAAGGAAGGAACTGTGCTGGAAGGAAGTGTTGAGGTGGCATTAACATTTAATGGCCCCTCAGAGCACCAACACACATTATACGTGTTAATGCAAGGCCTTTAGAATCCTATATACAGTATACCGTCTAAACTTTCCCATTGATTCCTATGATTGGACTACATTTCTAGCCTGTGCATTTTGGAAAATATGACCCTGCTAGCAGAGGATGTCTTAAACAATACATGCAGGTTAATGTTTCAATAATAAGTCAAAATGTGCATTTATTATAAATACTTAACAGCCTTCCATAAAAAGAAGAATTTAAATATCAAACCTTTGTACGTACATGTAGTGTTGAGAATAAGTCAGAACCAGGAGCACAGTCAAACATTATCTGTCAATGACATCTATAAATCATAACCTGCCAGAATATCCATATGATTCATTAGTACTGCCAGCACTAATCTCTTTTGAGTAAAATATTTAATTATGCATGTGAAAGTACAGAATACTGGGAAACTTTAGTAAGAAAGTCTTGATATATACATCAACTTTAAAACAAGTTTTTTTTTTTTTTTTTTTTTTAATACACCATGTTTAATAGCTGGGTTTTGGTGGTGGCTTCCTTCTTATCTAGAAAAATAAAAAAAATAAAAAATACAAACGCATCTCCATTAACACCTAGGAACAAATCAGATGCTTGAATATTTCTATTGTGCCCCAATTGCTAACCCAAATGCACAAGGTCATATTAAGTTATAATACATTTTAAATGCTGCTGTTAGGCCATTTTCTGCCTGCTCAAGCTCAGCTTGACATTTCATGCTACACTTTCTTTTTACACAAGTACATTCATTTCACTGGGTATGTCCCAATATAATAGCAACATTTTGCATTAAGAGAGGGCAGGAGACTATTTTCCCAACTAGCAAGTTTCCAAAAAAATGAAAAGAAGCGGGACTTTCTGGGTACCTTTGAATATACTTGACAGATATAAAAATATATACATTTTATTTAACACCTCACTGAGTTAAGATTAACAATTGAAATGCATATTCAACAAATAATGTCCCGAAAAGAGACAAATAGGCTAGATTTCATATTACAGACAATTAAAATATATATACATTCAAAAGGCATAGCAATATAGAACCTTCCAAAATAGAGTGTATACAGTCCCCAACATGTTTTGCAGATAATAATCTGCTTCTTCAGGAGGTAGTTGTTGTAGTCACTCTAAGGGACATAACAGTAGAGTATAAGTATAAATACAAAAGCATATCTATTATAAACCTAGAAAGAACCTGCTAGATCATAATAACAAAAAGCATGTAAAAAACATTTATATACAGTACACAAGCTTAGTCCCATGTACACTGACAATTCAGGTTCAGTCTAGGGGATGTCTTTTTAGTCTTTATTGCTGAAGAAATTCAACAGGGGAGGGGTTTAGGATCACTGGATATTCTAAACGAATCACTAGCAACAATAGGAGTATAAACGTCTCTCTAATCTTCCAATAGAAAAGTTCCTGGAGGTAACAGGGAAGGGCCAGTATAGCTATGACCCTACAGATGCAGTCCATATAGCAACTGCTGGCAGTTTTCCCACTTCTGGCACTTTCACAACTAATAGTCCCTAGCAAGGTCTTCATTCTCAATGTCCCAGGAGCTGTCTGCGACCAAGAATTCACCGGTAGATCCTCAGTAAGGATTCTACTCTAGACCAGGACTTAGGGACAGTGCCCTCCAGCAAACATAATCCTTTGGCAACCTTCTCCAAGCCCTCAACCTATCAGCTGCTGAGGCCCATACTGCAGTCTTTTGTCTCAGAGTTTCTCCTCCTAGGGGCAACAGCCCCATGAGGACTGAAACCCTCCCTGATGAGGAAAGAACACTCTGGCAAGACTTCCTAAACATTTATCACTTCACCATCCATCTTCGAGAGGCCTCCTTCTAGCAATTGGCTATGGCATGATATACATTTACACTGATCATTTGAATCCCTGCCCAATACCTGTCTCTGCCCTACAAGGCAGGCATACTGCAGAGCCACTGATTGAATATATTTAACCCTTTCTGAGTTTAACCATTCTCCAAGAAATACAGCCCTAAGGAAGGTCGGAGGCAAATCCCCTAAAACACATTGGCTCTAATTGTATACTTTTATCTTGAATAAACATGTATTCAATTCATCAAGTGAGACATTTCTTTGGACATTGGGCGCTCCTCTCCAATCACCCAAGTCCCCAATACTCTGGAAACTTCTTTCTGAGGCAGGCGGGAGAAATCAAATTCTCAGCTCAGGAAACTACGAATAGACCAAAAATTATAAATCATTGCTCCACTCACTACAGTGGAGCCAAAAACGAAATTTAACCTAACAGCCTAACTAGAGGAAGGTGCTACATTTACAAGTTTAAAACAAGATGATGTTCTCAACATATACATCCAATTCTCCAGTATGGTAACCACAGAGGGGGGCCTCATCAAACAGTCAAACCAGTGGCAGCATGGACCAAATAAAGCCCCATATCACTATTATATAGTAGATATATTGTACATTCTTTAAGGTTTGGTGGTAAAATGCTCAAAGTCTATATAAGGTCACATATATACATAAAGTGACATAAATTCCATAATGGAGTGATGTACTGTAAATCAACCAAATATAGGTAAATACGAGTACTGGGGTATCTGGGGTGAATTTATGTACTGTACATGAAGTTCATATGTATGTGGAACAGCATTTAAAATGTTTTACATAGAATGTTTTACATACAAATTTCTAATGATATGAATACAAATATGTGATTTTACATACTGTTGTTATGACTTTTTAACCTTTAAAGCCATGCAGTTTTTCAGGGTTTTTAAATATATTCAACTTAGGGTCTAGTACCTTTAGATTGTCTTCTGATGGTGCTTAAAGCCCTTATAGACAGTGCAAATGTAAATATAATTATGCTATTATAATGATAATTATGTCCTCTGCAAAATCACATGAATACTAGGAAAAACCATCTCAGTGTGTTCTCAGACAAGTCAGTTTATACTTGGGGCGGTTTCACACCAAAACGCCATAGCGGAAAGGGGCGGACTGTTCACTGTAGGTGAAAGGCATGTGAGTGCCAATAAATTGTAATGGCACTACAAACGCAGCGTATTTGCAGTTACCAAATCACATGATACCGCAGTACGATGCAATGTGGTGCGGTGCATTCTGAAAAAGCAACTGCACTGCTTTTTCCACAATCCAGTGCATTTTTCAGCCCATTCAAATGAATGAGTTGTCAAAACCATGTTCAAACACGTACATTCCAGTGTGAACCAGACATAGGTTTTAAATCTGTGTTATCCTGTATGAAATAGATGATATTTAACACCAGATTCCGCTGCTGGTTATTTTTTTTTACATTTAAATCAGCTATTTTTTTATACATTTAAATCAGCTGTTTCATGTGGAGAGTAAAAAGCAGGTAATGAAGAAAAGGCACCCAGGTGATCTACAAAATATATAGATTTGCTAGGAAAGCTAAGAATATGTGATTACAAGATTTATAACTTACTAATAAAAAATTCAGAATATAAAAAAGAGGTTTTATGTAATCCTAAAGCTAATACTGCAAAAACTAAAATCTGTAATGCTTTTTTTTCTGTCCTGATACACATGTAAGTTTTTATAAATATTGGACTGTTAGTTTCCTTTTTTCTTAGTTTATGATGGACTAACATTTACTAAATTTATAATGAGCCCCAGTACCTCCCATAACCCTCTATTATAGGAAATTCATCAAAGTATAGATGGGTCAGATTAAGTCAGGAACATTTCTGAGTCCAGAGGAGTTTTTCTAATCCCATTAAACAATTTTAGGACTCCATTAAATAAGAAAATAGCATTAGCTTGGGTTAGCAGCCTAGCAGGTTTCATGTTTGATATTTGGCTGCTCACAAAGAATGATGCCAAATGTCATAGTACTGAAACTATTAGAGATGTTTGACCTATTTGTTCAATTATTACTAAACATTTTTTTTTTTTTTGTTTTATCTGTGTAGGGGTGGAGATGTAACACAAGGGCCTACCTTAACTATCCAGTTAAAGAGGAGCTCCAGACACCTGTCAAAAAAATAAAATTCAGCAACTACAAAAAGTGTAGCTGCTGACTTTTATTAAAAACAGCCACTCACCTAACCTATGGTCCAGCGGTGAGCTCACCTCAGCCGTCTTCATCCTCTGTCCTCCCTCGGTGGCACTGGCAGCTTCACTATGGCACTGGCACCCGGCTTTAACAGCTTGCGGCTTCACAGCAGGGTGCCCACTGCGCATCCTGAATGGTGGATGTAGTCTTCTGGGACCAAACACCCCAAACCCAAACACACACCTCCAAGATGACCACTGACTTGCTAAAGAAGCTCAGGGTAAAGGTGATGGACTAGCCAAGCATGTTTCCAGACCTAAACCCTATTGAGCTTCTGTGGGGCATCCTCAAATGGAAGATGGAGAAGTGCAAGGTCTCTAACATCCACCAGCCCTGTGATGTGGTCATGGAGGAATGGAAGAGGACTCCAGTGGCAACCTGTGAAGCTCTGATGAACTCCATGCTCAAGAGGGTTAAGGCAGTACTGGAAAATAATGGTGGCCACACAAAATATTGACACTTTGGGCCTAATTCACTGTACCGCTATTTCGCCTTCACCAGCCTTTTGGCGCTATTGTGAAATTTAACGTTTGAAATCGGAATTCACTGTACCGTCGGCGGTATTCTCCATACCCTTGCAATTGATCCCTGTTATCACATCCCACTCTAATTTTCAGTTGCATTTATGTAGCTTTTAATCCAGGACACACACAGTTAATTGGTCTGCTGGGTGTTCCCTTTACTGGCTATCCTGTTGTAGTGCATGTGCACAGAGAAAGGCTGTAAAGAGACTGCAGGATGTCAGTAGCATTAAGATGTAACAAAGGACTAAAAAGTTCCCCCTTACCCCACCCCAAAATTCCAAGCATGATGCTGCCTACGGGATATTCAGTATTTGCATCTACTTTATGAGACCTGTCAGTGGGTGGGGCTTAATGCACTCTGTGGGGACCTGCCAGTAACACTCGCTAATGCCTCCACTCAGAGGCAGAGGCTGTTATGCGAAATCATCACTGATGAAGAAGCCAGTATGCTTTATTTGCACAGTTACCCTTTCAGTACGCTCCTCTTCTTTAATGTGCATGCCTCATATTTGGCTGCTCAGTACCATCTCCCAATGGATGCAGTAATTCTGAGTGGGTACCGCAGAGCCTATACTACCACACTTCACCAGCACAGCCTGACATGTCACCTCACTCCCTGTGAAATTATGAGACTTCTCCCTAACACAAGAGATCATGTCATCACATGTTCCCGGGCTTCTCTATCTAGGCCTCTCACTCATGTCACCACAACTCCTGCTGGCTGGCTGCTTAAGCACCTGACATTATTCCGGTTGCCCCAAGCAATATAACTTCTTCTCCTTCCACTGCAGGTTAGACCTTTGTAATGTATCTTTACTAACCTCTTTTCATCCCCATTCTAAGCCCTGTTCTTTGATATGACATACATGCACCCTTTTTAAGTAACTTCAGGCCAGACCAGGCACTTAGTTGAAACTGCAGAATGTTTAATTAAAAACTTGTGCAGTTACAAATCAGTATAAAACGGTCTCTCACAGCTTTCCTCCATACACATTTCTAGTTCATCCTAACTTCAGGCTGCCCCCGATCATCCCTTATAGTGCATAAAGTAAAGTCCAAGAATCTGTTTTCAGTACCCCGACTGGGTACCCCTTGGGGGGAAGCCCCCAAAAGTTAGAACAGCGTTACATGTGGCAACAGACCTCCATGCAAGTCCCCAAGGACCAAGCTAGGTTGCCTCCCCTTGTATTTATAGCCCATCACAAGGAGGCAGAGCCATGAAAACATGAAAACTGGGGTGCGAGCACATTAACCCCTAACCCTAATGCAGGCAGTCCCCAAGTTCCATACAGCCGACTTACATATAACTCATACTTACAAACAGAGGGAAACAGCAGGAAGAGAGAGGAAATCTACCTCTAGAAAGGGAAATTCCCACCTGTACGAGTTACCATGGAAAAAAAGGCTTTATCACCAATCCTTGTTTCTACGACAACCCAAAATTTTTAAAATCCAATTGTCACAGGGACAAAAAGGGAGGTGAAATCTTCTGAACGGGGAAACAGACAGCAAAACAAATGTTACAGGGGTGCTAACCAGGTAATGCATTTTGGTTACTATAGCAAATCCCTGTATTATTTCACTGGGTCTCCCAATCTCAAACATGCAGGATTCATCATCACAAAGCCATAGTAGCTGTGAACATGAACCTTATCCTTATTCTGCACATTAAAAACAAAATTAATTCTGTGCTGGGGTACATAAAGTAGCACATAAAAGCAGCCTACACCAAAATCTGTGATACAAAATTTCTACAAAAAAGTCTATCAAATAGTGCAGCGCTAAATCAATAAATCATAATAAAAAAATTCATAAACTTATTGTGCATTAAAAATAAAACAAAATGAATAAAGCTTGATAGGTGTGTTCAATCCAAAAAGGTACTTCCATTGCTTGTTACCATCGTTATATCACTCCATGCAAAATTACTAAATTTTGTTCTTACTAGACAATAAGGACCATAATAAAATGGTTAACAGCACTTTAAATAATCAGTATGTCCTCATGCAGCTCATCATAAACCAAAAGCAGAATGCAACGCAAAGAGACAATCCCCATAGCCCAATATGAAAATCCTTGTCTTTAATAGTAGAAATGCGCTTACATATTCTTCCTTGTAAAATCGCTTTGAAAAGTACACAAAGCAGTTTTCAAATCAGACGGTCTCCAAGCTTCCAAGCTCCTATATTCCAGCAATCGAATTGTGTAATGACGGGTGTGGCCCTGTGGTCAGCTTGCTGGGAATATTGGCATTTGCAGATGTCTGCTTTGTGTGCTTTTCAATGCGATTTTATAACGGAGAACATGTAAGTGCATTTCTGCTATTAAAGACACAGATTTTTAAACATATTGCGCTATGAGGTTTGTGTCTTTGCTTTGCATTCCGCTATTGGTTGAGTTTTAAGCAAGGTGATGACGAGTGGCATGAGGACATCCATATAACTTAAAGTGATGTTGACCATTTTGTTATGATCCTTATTGTCTAGTAAGAAGCCAATTTAATATTTAGCAGGGAGTGATATCACGGGGGTAACAAGCAATGTAAGGACCTTTTTGGAATGAATACTGTGATTACACCTTTCAAGTTCTTTTTGGGATAAGGACTTAACCCGAACTTTACCCCGATCCCAAATCCCATTGAAGTCAGTAGTGACCCGAACTTATGAGCACTAAAATGGCTCTAAAAAACACATGGAAAGGGCTAGCAGGCTGAAAATGCCAGAAAAATCTTCTTAAGAGCATGGCAAGTGCTCTGCAAACAAATGTGGATAGAGAAATAATTTAAAATAACATAAAAAACTGAAAAATAAAAAATAATAATCTTGAATGATGTAGGAGGAGGACGAGGCTCATATGGAGTAGGAGGTTGAGGTGGCGGTGGATATAGCATTGTAGGTGGAAGCGGCGGTGGTGGTGGAGGAGGAGGACGAGGCCCATATGGAATAGGAGGTTGAGGTGGCGGTGGATGTGGCGGTGTAGGTGGAAGCGGTGGTGTAGGAGGACGAGGTAGCCAACACTGGTTTTTGTTTTTAATTTTATTTCTTTTTAAATTAGGGTATACCCCAAAAGAGTTAGAAAGATCAAATACAACAATGGCTGGGTAAGGCCGGTATACATGTCTATTCTACACAAGGTACGGACAAGTCCTGTGGGATCCATGCCTGGTTCATTTTAATGAACGTGAGCTTGTCCACATTGGCTCTGGACAGGCGGCTGCGCTTGTCTGTGATAACGCCCCCAGCCGTGCTAAATACACGTTCAGATAATACACTGGCTGCAGGCCAGCACTTCCAAGGCGTAAAGGGCAAGCTCAGGCCATGTGGCCAATTTGGAGACCCAGAAGTTGAAGGGGGCAGACCCCTCATTCAGTACGTCTAGGCGTGTGCACGCATACTGCTCCACCATGTTAGTGCTGGGTCGTGGTGCTGCTGGTGGAGCTCCTGTTGCAAGGAGAGGACGTGGTCGATCTGTGGCAGCTACACGCACAAGTGAAACACCTTTCTCAGCTGCGAGAAGGTGACAGAATCTTACAGCAGTATTTGGCAGGGCCTAATGTGCCTCTACAAATGTTGAGGCAAGAACAAGTACAGGCTGAAAGGTCAGAGTTGGCACCTGCAGCTGATGTCCATCAATCTTTCACCTCACCCCCTTGCAAATCAGCCAAGCAGTCTGAGCCCCAAGTCATGCAGCAGTCTCTTCTTCTTTTTGATGACTCTGTTAGCATGGTTTCCCAGGGCCATCCACCTAGCCCTGCCCCAGAAGTGGAAGAGATTGAGTGCACCGATGCCCAACCACTTATGTCTCAAGATGAGTACATGGGAGGACCATCGCAGCACGTCTCGGATGATGACAAAACACAGGTGCCAACTGCTGCGGAATTCCGAATTGTGGAGACCGACAAGGAGGGCAGGGGTGAAGACTGGGTGGAAGATGATGTGGATGACGATGAGGTCCTCGACCCCACATGGAATGAACATAATGCAGGTGACCTGAGTAGTTTGGAGGAAGAGGTGGTGGTCGCACAAAGCCACCAGCACAGCAGAAGAGGGAGCAGGGTGCAAAAGCGGAGTGGCCGTGCCCTAGACACTACGCCTGCTACTGCCCAACGCAGCAAGGGACCGAGCACACCAAAGCCAGCTCTAAGGAGTTCCCTAGCGTGGCAGTTCTTCAGACAATGTGCTGATGACAGAACACAAGTGGTTTGCACGCTGTGCAATCAGAGCCTGAAGCGAGGCATAAACCTTCTCAACCTGAGCACAACCTGCATGACCAGGCATCTAAGTGCAAAGCACGAGCTGCAGTGCGTAGACACCTCAAAAACCAAGAAAGGTTTTTGGCTCCTCCTGCTTCCTCTTCTGCTGCAGTCTCGGCCTCTTCATCCACCTCTGTAGTCTTATGGCGGTGGCTGTCCCACAGTACGTCGTGCCCAGACGCCACTACTTTTCGAGGCAAGCCATCCCTTCCCTGCACAACCAAGTGGGTGACAAAATCAGGCGTGCACTGCACAACACCATCTGTGGCAAGGTCCACCTAACTACGGATACGTGGACCAGTAAGCACGATCAGGGATGTTATATCTCCCTAACAGCACCCTGAGTAAATGCAGTGGCGGCTGGGCCTGAGGCGGATAGCAGTTTGGCGCATGTCCTTACACCACCGAGGATTGCAGTGCGCTTCAGTTTGCCTCCTGTTCCTAACTCCTCCTACTCCGCTTCCTCATCCTCTACCGCCTCCTCATCCAGTCAGCGTAACCTTCAGCACAGCCAGGGGTAAACTACAGCAGGCAGTTTTAAAACTTGCCTGTTTGGGGGAAAAACCACACACCGTGCAGGAGTTGTGGAGGGGCATTCAACAGCAGACCGAGGAGTGGTTGCTGCCAGTGAGCCTCAAGCCCAGCCTGGTGGTGTGCGATAATTGGCGAAATCTTGTAGCAGTTCTGGGCCTAGCCGATTTGACACACATCCCTTGCCTGGCGTATGTGCTGAATTTGGTGGTGCAGAGGTTCCTTAGAAATTACCCCGATATGTCAGAGCTGCTGCAGAAAGTGCGGGCCATCTGTGCGCTCTTTCGGCGTTCTCACCCTGCTGCTGCTCGCCTGTCAGCGCTGCAGCGTAACTTCGGCCTTCCCGCTCACCGCCTCATATGTGACGTGCCCACATGGTGGAATTCCACCTTGCATATGCTGGCCAGAATAGAACAACAGTAACCTAAAGGTGTATCTCACAGTAAAATATGCAGACTATGCCGCAATTTTTTTTTCCCTAAATGGGTGTTTATTGAATAGCGGAATAGAACAACAGTATCCAAAGGTGTATCTCACAGTAACATATGCAGACTAAGCCGCAATTTAATTTTCTTTCCCTAAATGGTTGTTTATTGAATAGCAGAATAGAACAACAGTATCTAAAGGGTGTATCTCACACGTACAGATACAGACTATGCCGCAATTTGATATTTTTTCCCTAAATGGGTGATTATTGAATAGTGGAATAGAACAACAGTGTACAAAGGATGTATCTCACAGTAAAATATGCAGACTAGGCCGCAATTTATTTTTTTTCCCCTAAATGGGTTTTTATTGATAAGCGGAATACAACAACAGTATCCAATGGGTGTAGCTCACTGTAACATATGCAGACTAGGCCGAAATTACATTTTTTTCCCCTAAATGGGTTTTTATTGATAAGCGGAATACAACAACAGTATCCAATAGGTGTATCTCACTGTAACGTATGAATTAAAAATTTCTATTTTTCCCTTTAATTGGTGATTTTTGAAGAGCAGATTAGAAAAAGCAGTGTCTAAACAATGTATGTCAAAGTAAAATATGAAGGAAAAAGTTTTTTCTTGTTTAAATGCAGATTAAGCAGACACATATGCACTGAGCTTGCATTACATGGCCGCTACACACACCGCGTGCCTAACAGGTTGGATACTGATGTTGTTCTATTCCGCTATTGAATAAAAAAAAACCCATTTGAATGAAAAACTGAAAAATATTTTTTTTCCCTAAATACTGAAAAATAATTATTTTCCCCTTACATTGGTGCTTTTTGAAGAGCAGATTAGAAAAAGCAGTGTCTAAACAATGTATGTCAAAGTAAAATGTGAAGGAAAAAAGTTTTTTCTCTTTTAAATGCAGATTAAGCAGACACATATGCACTGAGCTTGCATTACATGGCTGCTACACACCGCACGCCGCCCACCTAACAGACTGATAAAAGTTTTTTTTTTCTCCCTCCTCCTCCTCACTGGGCTCAGGTCTGGGCATAAAGATCGTGCACTGCACCCCCACACAATACAATCAATGAAGATCACTGTCTGATTAAAGAAGATTCTTCCTATTCTTTCCCTGAAAACAAACTCCAGCCTGCCCCTGCAATAATCTCCTATCTCTCCCTCAGGGCAAAAAGATTGTGCACTGCACCCCCACACAATAAAATCAATGTAGATCGCTGTCTGGTTAAAGAAGATTCTTCCTATTCTTTCCCTGAACGCAATCTCCAGCCTGCCCCTACAATAATCTTCTATCTCTCCCTCAGCAGCAGCATCAGGAACCTCTCCCTAGTATAGTTATAGCAGAGTGACGCGCGGCGCTATGTGACTCCAGCCTTTATAGAGTCTGGGTCACATGCTGCACTGGCCAATCACAGCCATGCCATTAGTAAGCCTGCCTGTGATGGCTTCTAAGGGCACACTAGTTAAATACTTACTGATTGGCTGCCTTGCACCTGTTGAAACTGCGCCATTAAAACCGCGCCAAAACATCAAATAACATTACCGAACAACGGACAGTATCCCGAACATACAGTGAAATGTTTGGGTCCTTGTCTGGGTACCGAATACCCAAAAGTCCGGTACGATCCCGAACAATGCAGTCCGGGTTCGCTCAACCCTAGATAAGAGCCTTCTTTATTTGCACTTGGATATGAAATTATACACTGCTCATCATATTGAAGGTTGCATAGTTATGAACTTTTCTTTTTTCACGTTATGAATTGGGACTTTATTGATTTTATTTTAGTTTTTATGCACATTAATGGCGCTTTTCCACTGCATGGAACCGAACGGTTCGGCTCGCTTAAACAGTACCACCTCCATTGTGGTTCCAAGAGGGCCATACTGGTACCATATCCCACAATCCTTTGCATGCAGCCTTGACTGTTTTGTTGATTGGTCAGAGAATCATTGTTATCCCACCCACTTACTACTTTAGTGGAAAAGCAAACCGTACCAAACTGTACCGAACTGTTCCAACACCGTACCATGCGGTACCATGCAGTGGAAAACCAAACCGAGCCAAGCAGGGCCAATCAGGGCCGAGTGGAGCCGAGCCGGTACTTGCAGTGGAAAAGTGCCATACGTTTGTGGATTTTTTATTATGGTTTATTGATTTAGCGCCGCATTATTTGATTGATTACGCTACAAAAAAACTTGGGTTCCCAGATTTATCCACCACCATTTATTCTTTTGTCTCCCACCTCTGAGATCTCATAACTACTGCAGATCACTTCCCACATCAGAGACACAAAGACTCAAGGTCCAAACATACTCCCTACTGTACGGTTTACCACTGGGCATGTGAGAATGAGAATCTGTTATCAGGCTGAATAGATGACCTCTAATTCCACAGTTAGCATCCCTCTACAATTCTGGCCACTCCTTGACTCCTAGACAAGTAGACTCCAAGCAGTGATGTCTTGTTCAGTAAAGTTGGTAGGTTCAAATTTTCTACCCCAGAACTAGCATGTGTCAACTACAATTTGTAGAGTAAACAGTAAATTCAGAAACTGATGAATGTTTCATTCAAATATTGTCTTAGATTATTTTAAAGACAGACACATTAACTTAGCATCAAATGCAAATTAGTTGTGAATTCTACAACATCCAGACATCAGTCTCTAACAAAAACAGAATGTAGTCATAGCATAATCAAGTCATGTGCAGTCTTAACCTGACTGTTAAATAATAATTAGATTCCTATTATAAATAATTTCAAGCCATAGGTACAAACATATTTGATGTGCATGTTGGTAATAAGATGTATACTTAAATTGTTTCTCTCTGTAAAAAATAATGAGAGTACTGTAATCATCTTTTATTATTACCCAGCTTGTTTATATTGTTGTTGTTCTTTAATGTATATTTTTATCACACCAGTCCCTCCAATCAGTAAGCTGAACTCACAGAAGCTCTCTGTTGCCCACTTGGTAAATATACATTTTTGTAAATAACTAAGATTGCATGTATGGCACACTTGTTTACCTCCTTCCAGTAAATTAGCAAGTAGGTATGAAATAAGCTTTCGCAATGTAAATTGCATTTTAAATGTTATGTTCCCACAGTGAGTGTGCTGCAACAATTCATTAAATGCAATAATTGTGTCTACACTACCTATATGTTTTGACATTGACTGAGTTATTTTTATCATCACCACAAATGTTTATAATATTGTTATTATTTTTCACCTTCATTTACATAAAGCATTTGGTATATATCCTGGGGTAGTTGCATATGTTTTGACTATTATTTCCTAGGGCATAAGGACCACTAGAATAGCTAGAAGTCAAGAAAGAAAAGTTTTCCTGTGTATAATATTATAGACAGCTTTTTCCAAGAGGACCTGTTTTTATATGCAAAAAAGGCCACAGCAGTGATGGGTATAATAGTACAGGAAAAGCTAATTTTTTCACTACAATTATGGAAATGTGCAAAAAAATAAAATAAAAAGTAAGGCACTATTGTATAATCACTAAACAAAATATCACATGTGCAATGTGCAAATGCAATGTATAAATGTGCGTGAAAATAATTTATATCAAGGAATGTATAAATCTTCACAGTGTGTCGATTAAATCATAAAATATTCCCAAAAGAAACACAAAGCCTTCTTATCAAAGTCTTCCTTACAGGATGTCTCCAACTTACAAGCTGATCTCAATGCATTGTTTCATTGGGCAACTATGTGGCAAATGAGGTTTAATGTTGATAAATGTAAAGTTATGCACTTTGGGGTTAAGAATATGCATGCAGCATACATACTTGGGGGAGTACAACTGGGGGAATCCATAGCAGAGAAGGATCTGGGTGTTCTGGTAGATCCTAAGCTTAATAATAGCATGCAATGCCAAGCTGCAGTTTCTAAAGCAAGCAAAGTCCTTTCTTGTATTAACAGAGGCATGGACTCTAGAGAGAGAGATATCATTTTGTCTCTGTACAAATCATTAGTAAGACCTCATCTGGAATATTCAGTTCAGTTTTGGGCACCAGTTCTTAAAAAGGATATCGGGGAACTGGAGAAAGTGCAGAGAAGGGCAACCAAACTGATAAGAGGCATGAAGGAGCTCAGCTATGAGGAAAGATTACAGGAACTGAATTTATTATCTCTTGAGAAGAGGAGATTAAGGGGGGATATGATCAACATGTATAAATACATAAGGGGTCCATATAGTGAACTTGGTGTTGAATTATTCACTTTAAGGTCAACACAGAGGACAAGGGGCACTCTTTATGTCTAGAGGAAAACAGATTTTGTCTCCACATGCGGAAAGGTTTCTTCACAGTAAGAGCTGTGAAAATGTGGAATAGACTCCCTCCAGAGCTGGTTCTGGCCAGCTCAGTAGATTGCTTCAAAAAAGGCCTGGATTCTTTCCTGGGTGTACATAATATAAATGGGTACTAATATTTATAGGTAAAGTTGATCCAAGGAATATCTGATTGCCTCTCGGGGAATCAAGAAGGAAATTTGTTCACCTGCTGTAGCAAATTGGATCATGCTTTGCTGGGAGTTTTTCGCCTTCCTCTGGATCAACTGCGGGTATAGGATTGTGTATATAGGATTGTATTGTTGGGTTTTCTTTACTGTTTTTTTTTTTTTGTTTTTTATTGGTTGAGCCAGATGGCCTTGTGTCTTTTTTCATCCTGACTAACTATGTAACTATGTAAGTCCTCTGAAAAAATGTGCTCAGAAGTGAATAGTGCTCTCCAATATTGGCTCTCTACCATAGTGCGTAACAGATGTAAACTCACCAGACATCAAGTTTAAAGTATAACTAAGGTCAAAACTTTTTTTAGTTTTGGATAGAATGGAGAGAGATTAGAATGCTTGTCAATTTGTATTGCTGTCTGTTCCCCTGGTAAGGAGATTCACCCTCTCTGTTTGTCCTGTTTACCATTATTATTGAAAGTGAAAGTAAATGAAAATCCCACATTTTGGGTTTTTCCTAGAAATGTAGTAGAGGGGAAATCTTCCAATAGGGACACAAGTTCTGGTGACCTGGGTGTCCCCAAGGAATTCCCTTAATTTGCAGGGATTTCCTTACTTCCTGTTTGGCTATGGGACAGGAAGTGAAGGGAAATCTCCGCAATGGGAAACAGATGGCTAAATAAAATCTGACAGAGGTTATAACCCTCTCTTACTCTATCCAAAATGAAAAAAAAAAAAAGCTTTGCCTATAGTTCTACTTTAAGACACTGGGGTTAGAAAAAATATGTTTTACAAATCACTTCCAGCCACATGATAACAGCAAACTAATACTTATTCTAATGTCAAGCAGGGATCACAGACGCGGCTTGTGCAAGAGTCAACGTGCGTTCCAGCACCAGCAAATGCCGACAGGAGACCCGACAGGAAGTGACAATGACATTGGCGGCCGCGCAGCCGCAGTCTCCTTTTCTGGGTACTTGGTAAACCACAGAGGAGGATATTAAAAGAAGTATTCGTTTGCTGTTACCATGTGGCTGGAAGTGATCTGAAGGAAATATTTATGAAGATTTATACATTCTTTGATAGAAATTCTTTTCATGGATGTGATATTCTGTTTGGTGATTGCACAATAACACCTTACTTTTGCACAGTGAAAGTGATTTATTCACTTAAAGGGGCAGCTCTTTATTTTCGTTTCACCATCATTTTATTGTTGGTGCCATATTTATCATATCAGTTAGTTATGTGAATGTGACTGCTGATGATGATGGGCACCATGGAAAAATAGATTACTCCCCAGCTTTTTCAGTTTCTCAGTTAAAGGTATATTCAAGTTCAAACTGAAAACTTGAAACACATACAGTGCATACAAGCGTGGTTGTAGTTCATTTAATCATCTTATTTTTGCAGGTAATGTGGTGTAAACATATTCCTAAACATCTTCAAGACAGCACTTCCCAGTCTCATCCAATGTTAGCTCCCTACTATGTCTCACAGAGAGAGGAAAGTTTGCATAGTATAGAATTCATATACAGTGCCTTGAGAAAGTATTCATATCCCTTGAAAGTTTCCACAATTTTCCATCCACCTAAACTGACAGGCCAGGCAAGGAGAGCATTATTCAAAGAAGCAGCAAAGAGGCCCGTGGTAACTCTGGAGGAACTGCAGATATCCACAGCTCAGTTGGGAGAATCTGTCCACAGGTTAACTATTAGTTGTGCACTCCACAAATCTCACAAATCTGGCCTTTATTAAAGCGTGGCAAGAAGAAAGCCACTGTTGAAAGAAAGCCATAAGAAGTCCTATTTGCAGTTTGGGAGAACATAAAACATGTGGAAAAAGGTGCTGTGGTCGGATGAGACCAAAATTGAACTTTTTGGCCTATAAGCAAAATGCTATGTGTGGTGGAAAACGAACACTGCACATAACCCTGAATACACTATCCCCATCGAGAAACACTGTGGTGGCAGCATTATGTTGTGGGGATACTTTTCTTCAGCAAGGACAGGGAAGCTGGTTAGGATTGATGGGAAGATGGATGGCGCCAATTACAGGGTTATTTGTGTAAAAAAATGATATAAATTTACTTTGGATACAGTGTTGCATGTGTTGCATGACTGCCCAATGCCAGTTAAAGTAGCACAGTGCTGAATAGCAAAAAAATTCCTTGGTCATGAAGGGGGTAAAACCTTCCGGAGCGGTTATTTAGTGATGTGCATAGAACAGAATACTTTGTATACTCGGCTCCAGCCATGGCCTTATGTTGAAAATATCATGAAAAAACTGAAACATTATCATGGAATGTTATTTGACACAGTGGCACAAAACTAACATAAATAAATATAAGTTCATGATTTTCCCCCTGATGAGGACACGCAAGAGCCCTGTGTTGATATGCGTGGGGGAGGGGCCATACGTCGGAGTGTGAGTTCGGTGAGAGCATTTTCGCAGCTCACTGAGCTGGTAAACCAGAACAGTTGGAGACCCCCGCCTGAGCTTCTGGGCCACTATTTTCAAAATAGGCATTATAGTGTGGTGCGCTGCACGCACCAATTAAATGTAAGTACAATATGCTTATTTTTAATAAAGTAATTTTACAAGACGTTACTTGCACCATGTATATCTTTCTTCCTATCCATGTGAGCCACCCGTGAGGGATAGGAGCACCCTGACAGCATTTAAGAAAAAGCAACCCCGCATCCATATCTATTGGATTGAGCACAAGGCCATTACTGACCAAGCTTAAGTGCTAGGTCACAGGCATTAAGGTGAGGCACCCACCTGAAGGGAGGGGAGCACAGAGATTGGAGGTGAAATCAAGTTTGCTCATGACCGTATTTGAGCACTGGTGATTGGGATCTAATCTCCATACAGAGGAGCATACTTTGTTTGGACACTTATAATTTGGATACCAGGCATAAGGAATTGGATACTAATTCACTACGTCACTTTGCATGATTTATATGTGTTTGAATATTCATTGTACGGTTATATTGCATATAGAGAATTATTAATTGTGTTTAAATTGGATTTAATCAGTGCACAACTGTTGATATATACACATATATGTATTTTTTTTCTACACAGAGTGATACAAATTTTTCACTACAAATTCATTATTTGTTTAAATGAATTTATTAATAATATAAGGCTACACAGGTTTGCGCAGCACATATTTATATTATTTCATTCACAACACACTCACAACAAGGGAGTGATCAGTGCTAGCTGCATCCTAAAATTTACAACACCATAGATTTCTCGAAGTTCCATTTAAATGTATTTAACATAAATATTCTACAAAGCACAAAGCATTTTCCTTTTGTATTCACTAGAAGAAGCTAGAAATGAAATCCAGAGGCCTACAGAGAGCCAGAAAGGTTTATGTTGAGATGTCTTCCCTTAAAAGGATGGTGATCCTTGATGAAAGGGAAAAAACAAAATGAAATTTCTTTGGAAATACTTTCTGGTGCACATAGAGGATGACTGCCCCACATCTCAGCAGTACAGTGTGCAGTGAATGATATCACTATGTACTAAAAATTGGGGCAGGCATTCAAAGCAGGATGTTATGAGCCAGCAGAGGAGTTTGAAAACAGGGCAGGCAGGAGTTATTGCTGCTAAGCTGCTGTAAGGTTGGAAAGAGGAAGCACCCCTGTATATAAACCTGTCAGCAGGTCTATAGTTCACCTCTATTGAAACCAACCGGCCCACCCTGTGTCTCAGGCCTCATAGCAGGCATGTAGACTGCTATCATGTTAGTTTTGCCATGTTTAAAGAATGTCATATATCTGCACACATATACTCAGTTTCTTGAGAAATAGAAGGCCAGAAACTACATAAAAACCATGTCTGCTAGTTGATCCTAAAGAGTGCCACAGGATTATCGGCAAGCTTGGACTAGTCATAGGGCACACCGGCATTTGCCTGTCATAACAAGAGCTGGCTGTGACATGCAAGGCTGGCTGCAGGTGGATGTGCCATCTGGGTATGCGCCCCCAAAATGTATGCTTGGTGATGGTGGAAAGAGCGGAAAGAGTCTCTCCGTTCCCCCACCGACCAAGCCGTTCAATGGCAACCTAGGCCACCGCTAAACCGAAAGTTCTGGTTTGTGCATGCACCCTGCAGACGCTGGTCGCCTGCCAACCAGAACACCAGGAGAGGAGCAAGAACGGAGAAGCCAAGGCCTTCCACACCATCCCGCCAGTATCGATTAGAGCAATCCACATTTTGTGCTGCTTCATACATATTTCAGCACTCCACCATCAAAACTGGAGTTAAAAGTAAGACAAAAAATAGCATCATATGGCAGCTCTGACCTAAATTCCTAAATTGGCCCCATTCTGTCTCATTAAACTAAAAAAGGTACCTTAACCACTTACCGCAAAGTGACGTACACATACGTCGGCAGACTTTGCGAGGTTATACCGTTGTTTAAAGTCGGCGGTTGGCTTTCCTGCGGTAATGACCGATGCGCCGCCTTCCGTGGGTCTCCCCGGGAGTCCCGATCTAAGCCGGATGCAGCTTTGATCGGGTCTCCGATGACATAATCCGGAGGCGGCGTCCATGACGTCACGTCCAGGTTACTCTGCTGCTAAATGCGGCAGATTCAAAAAACGAGTGAATTCAAAAATGAAGTTTTCGGCGTTTTGAATACATGGAAGTGTAGTGGAGGGGTCGAGGGTCTTTTAGACCCTCGATCCCTCCATAAAGAGTACCTGTCACTGCGTATTGCTGTCACAAGGGATGTTTACCAAGTTCCAGCTGAAAAAAATCCCTGCCTCCTACTGCTTGTAAAACTATTTGTGAAAGTGGAAGAATCTGATCAGTCACATAATTTGCTCCCTCATTCACAGCTTTTGTTACAAGCTGTGTAATCAATAAAATAAAATAACTTTTAGCAATGCAGGAGGAGGAAGGAGGGGACATGTCCCTGTTAGACCATTTCTCTTGATGTTCTGCCTGTTCTGTTGTTAAAGCGGTAGTAAACTGGGCTGTTTAAGTCATAATGTGCTAGTATGCATCGCATACTATTACACAATGACAGACTTACTTGAAAAGGAAGCTCTCCAGCGGCATGCTGTCACCACCGAATGTGCTTCCTTCTTCACCCAGTCTTTTTACCAGATACGCAGACTTCTGCGATATGAAGGGCCGAGCTGGCGATGATGTCACTTACATGGCACAAGTATGCCAGAGCATAGAATACCACTTTTTGTTAGCAATTGACAAAATGTAGTAATCCATAGCCAAACTACAGATATTTACAAATGTTGCTAAAAATAGAAAAAACTGTCTGCATCACCCGCTGCATCTTAAGTAAATATCTCCTAAACGGTGGTGATATTAGGAGATATTTACTGTACCTATAGGTAAGTCTTATTATAGGCTTACCTATAGGTAAAAATTATACAAGGGAGTTTACTTCCACTTTAACCACTGAAGTGCCTTAAGTCCAGAAACAGGAAGATGACAGCCATCCCTACTTTTTTTTTTTTTTTTTTTTTTAGCTGAACCTCAGCTTTAAAAATAGGGATGATCGAACTTTTGAAAAGTTCGGTTCGACCAGAACACCCGAACTTCACGAAAGTTCGGCCTGGATTTCAGAACCCCATTGAAATCAATGGGACCCGAACTTCTGTAATCAAAAAACACCATTTTTAAGCCCTAAAACCCAATAAATGCCCCTAAAAAGTGCCTAGGGTTCTGGGTCATGCCCCATTAACTATTAATCACACAAAAAAAGTTCTTAAAAATTGTCATTTTTGATAAAAAAGCCAATTATTGAAAAATTAAAAAAAAAAAAAAAAAAGAGATTTTTTTTATTTTTACTTTGGATTTTGTATCTGGGGGGTCTAAAAGGTGTGCATGTGAAGTTTCAGCTCTGTAGCATGTCCAGAACCATGAAAAAAAAAAAGATAATTTTTCAGTAGAACAGGGATGTGGGTCGGGACCCTCCTTTAACTTTAACACCTATATGATCTTTTTTTCTGGTTCTGGACATGCTACAGAGCTGAAACTTCACAGGTACACCTTTTAGACCCCCCAGACACAAAATCACACAAAAAAAAGTTCTTAAAAATTGTCATTTTTGATAAAAAAATGGAAAATTGTTATCAAATACTTACCGTAATTTTCCTTTCCTGATGGACTCCATGGCAGCATACGTTCGGGTAGGCCTCGCCTCCTCTCCTACCTCATAGGACCCCACTCCCATAAATCTTTGCTCCCTTTCAGCATCAGTGTTCTATAACTAGCCTACTCAGGAATTGGGAGGGGACTCCTGCTGCCATGGAGTCCATCAGGAAAGGAAAATTACGGTAAGTATTTGATAACAATTTTCCATTTTCCTGACAGACTCCATGGCAGCATACGTTCGGGAAATAACTCGCTATACACTCCCGGGTGGGAAGATGCTGAACAAAAAAAAAAACTTTAATTGGCACTGTCAACAGACAAGACTTGAACGCCAAAATTAACGGAAGATAAGGCAGCAGGTTCAATACAATAATGGGAAAGGAAAGTATTGACAGACGACCAGGATGCTGCCTTGCAGATCACGTCGGGCGCGACGTGTTTGGAAGCTGCCCAAGACGTAGCAACGCTTTTTGTAGAGTGAGCTGTAACCGCCTCTGGAGGAGCCAAGCCCTTTGCTCTATACGCCCATTGGATAGCCTGGACAATCCACGCAGCCACTGCTCTGGAAGATGCACGCATACCCTTCTTTTTGCCATGGAGAAGAACGAAAAGGAAATCCGATTGGCGGAAGGATGATGTGGCTTCTAAATATTGACTTAGAGTATTACCCACATCTAAAGGATGGACTGGAGATTCCTCATCAGTTCTGAAGGTGGGAAGAACTATCTCAGCATTCTCATGGAAGACAGAGGTCACTTTTGGATTTGACCCCAGCATAGGGATTAGGACTACTCTGTCTTGAAAGAAGGTCAAAAAAGGCTCTTTGTAACCTAAATTGTGTATCTCAGAAACCCTCTTAGCGGAGGTAATAGCCACCAAAAATGCCGTCTTCAATGTAAGCTCCTTGATTGACATGGAAGCGACTTCCTTTGAAGAAAAAAAGTCCAAAACTAATGGAAGGTCCCATTTTGGAAATCTCGGCTTTCTCTGAGGCCTGAGCCTGACTGCGCCCTTAAAGAATTGCTGAATCAGGTGATGGCTTGCCAACTGAATTCCGGTGAAGGCTGAAATGGCGGAAACTTGCACCCGGAGAGAACTAACTGAGAGGGGCAGATCCAGACCAGATTGCAAAAAACTTAGAATCTGCTGAATAGTAGGTGTATCTACTGGACCTGACCTCTGGGCCTGATGACTCATGAACCTGGCCCATATCCTCTCATATACCCTGTTGGTGCTAGGTCTTCTTGAACTCAAGAGAGTCGGAATCACCTCTTCTGGACATCCGAGAGCTTCCAACCTCCCCCTTTCAAGAACCAGGCCCTGAGGTGCAGACGTGCAGGGCATGGGTGCAGAGTAGGACCCTGAGATAGAAGGTCCGGCCTGATAGGTAGAGGGATTGGATCCCTGAAGCTGAGAAGGGTCAGCAAGGGAAACCATGGCCTGTTGGGCCAGAAGGGGATTATTGCTACAATCTCTACTTCCTCCATCTTCAATCTCCGCAGGAATTGGAGTACTATTGGAACTGGTGGAAAAGCATAAGCAGACTGGAAGTTCCATCTGTCCGTGAGGGCATCCACTCCGAAGGCTCGAGGATCTCTGAACCTCGTGTAGTACTTCCGAAGTTTCTTGTTGCGTGGACTCGCAAACAGATCCACCTCTGGAGAAATCCCCAGGGACAGGACCCAGTCGAATACCTCCTGATGGAGGGACCACTCGTTGTTGTCTAGATGGAAACGGGATAGGAAGTCTGCTTCCACATTCAACACTCCTGGAACAAAGACCGCTGAAAGATTGGCCAGATGATGCTGGGCCCATGTCATGATCGGCTCTGTTTCTTGGAGAAGAGACATGCTGCGTGTTCCTCCTTGCCTCTTGACATAAGCCACTGCCGTGGTGTTGTCCATCCTTAACAGCACTGAAGCCCCCTGTGTTAGATGGTGAAAAGCCTGGAGTGCTTTGAGGGCGGCTCGAAGTTCTAGAACGTTGGACACTACTCCGTGACCTGGGAAGTTCCATCTGCCTTGTGCCACTTCGGTCAGACAGTGGGCTCCCCAACCGGTATTGCTGGCATCGGAGGTTATCGTTATCCAGGAAATCGGAGCGATTGAGTGGCAGTTGGTCAGATTTGTACGGCGTAACCACCAGGGAAGGCATCCCTTCATGAATGGAGTCAGGTGAATAACCTGTGACAAATTCTCCGTCGTCCACTGTTGGAGAAACCCCTTCTGGAAGGGTCTCAGCTTCCACATAGCCCACTTCACCATAGGCGAGGTGGCTACAAGCGTCCCTACTACCTTTAGACACTGACGAGCAGTGAGACGAGAGGCAGCGAGAGCGTGAGACACCCTGCTCTGGACTACAGGAATTTTCTCTTCTGGCAGGGAAATGGTGCACTTCACCGTGTTGAACAGTGCCCCGAGAAACACCAGCGACTGCGTAGGCACCAGATGGCTCTTTTCTAGATTCAGAATCCAACCGAATCCCTGAAGTGTAGAGATCACTAGGTCCAGATGCAAGATTAACTGACGTCTGTCCTGAGACAGAAGGAGGAGATCGTCCAGATAATGATGCAATCTGACTCCTTTGGTCCTGATGAAGGCCACAACTGCCAGCAAGGTCTTGGAGAACGTGCGAGGCGAAGTTGAGAGCCCGAAGGGAAGACACGTAAATTGCATGTGGGCAGGACCTACAGCAAACCGGAGGAACTGATGATACTCTCTTGCCACAGGAACGTGGAAGTATGCGTCTTTTAGATCGATCGATGCCAACCAATCTCCTGGGAGAATTGAGTGTTGTATTGTGACTAGGGACTCCATTTTGAATCTTTCTTGATGTATAGACCTGTTGAGATAAGTAAGGTCTATTACCGGGCGCCAGGTGCCGTTTTTCTTCTGGACGAGGAATAGAGGTGAATAGACTCCTAGACCTCGTTCTGCATCGGGAACTGGCACAACAGCTCGCTGAGCCAGTAGAGTGTCCACATAGGCGAGAAGAACCTCCTTTTTCTCTGCCGAAGGGGGAAGTGATGTTGCGACAAACCTGGGTTTGGGAACCTTGTCGAACGCCCACGAATGTCCCTGGGACACGATGTTTAACACCCAGGGATCCTGGATCGAGGCCGCCCAGACCTCCCGAAATTGGAGCAACCTGGCCCCTACCGGGACGGCCTGGACGGGCCCAACCTCAAAAGGATTTGGTGGCCTCCCGGTCACCAGACGAAGAGCCTTTAGAGCCTTTCTGAAAGGTGAACTGCCTTGACTTCCAGCCTCTTCCGTAGGACTTTCCTGGTCTGTAGCTGCGTGCTTCCCTGGCACGACTGGTAGTTTGTCTTCTCGGGAAAGAGCGCTTCTGAGCGCCTGGGCGTTTATCCTGAGGGAGGAACCCAGATTTTCCACCCGTGGCCCGAGTTATAGCTGCATCCAATTTATTCCCAAAGAGGGAAGAACCCTCAAAGGGAATCCGGCACCACGCCTGTTTTGATGCAGCGTCGGCTACCCAAGAACGAAGCCAAAGAGCTCGTTTAGCCGTAACCGAAGACAGCATAACTCGGGCCAAGAGGCGAATGGTATCTATAGACGCCTCCCCCAAGAAGCCCGCAGCCATCTTCAACTCCTGTATCGGAGAACGTTGAAGAGTTTCCTCCGAGATACCTCTAAGAGTGTCATCCAGGGCGTTGACCCAAACTTCCATGGCCTTCGAAATTGTAGCCAGAGCCAATGCTGGTTTGCAGGCCATACCAGCTGAAAGATACGCCCGTTTGAGATCGGCGTCAATCCTTCTATCCAAAGGATCTCTAAAAGATACCGTATCCTCCAATGGAAGAGTGACATGCTTAACTAGTCGCATCACCGCTGCATCCACCAAAGGAGGGGACTCAAGGTGTTTTACCTCCTCCTGTTTGAATGGGTACAGTTTTGCCATTTTTGTGGTCAAGGAATTTTTCTTCTCCACCTTGCTCCACTCTTCAGAAATTATATCTCCCAGTTCCCCTAAAAAGGGAAAGTTCAAACGCTCTTTGCACAACTGTTTAAAGAATTTTTTCTGCTTCGGGGAGGAAACAGCCGGATCTTCCCATTCAAGGGCCTCTCTCACTGCCTTGACTAAAGGAGAGACAAGGTTGAACTCAAACCCAGTACCGGAGTCATCCGAATCAGATTCAGAATCCGAAGGAAGAATGGAAGGATGGTTGGGTTGAGGAGAATCAGACGGATCCTGAAATAAAAAATCTCTTTCAGGAGAGCGGGATGGCCCTGCAGCAGTACTTGGTCTGTGTAGCTCAGCAAGAGAGTCTTTCAGGACTCTACGCACAACTTCCTCGATATGTTGGTCCGACTTTTCTCGTTCACCCGTAGCTTGGGCATAGCAGGGTTTACACAAAGAGGATCCATCTGTTATTAGGGTACTACACCCCCAGCACTTCTTCCCATGTGGACGCTCTGAGTGGCCATGATGCTTGGAAGATGACTGACCACTGCGTCCCTTATCGTGGGGAGAGCTGCGTCTGGACCTAGACGAGGAGCGCCGGTGGTGCGACTTAGAATGTCTGTCTTCAGTGCGTGCATGAGGCTGCTGGTCAGACCTAGAAGAGCTGGAGACAGACATATAGGACAGGGAAAGACATCAGCTAAAGGAACCTGTAGTTTCCCTATCCCCAAAAATTGCCCAGCACATACCTTGTATGAGCGGGCTGGCCACTAGGGGGCGGAGAAGTATCCATACTCTTCAACAGACAGGGCTCTATCAGCTAGCATGTAAAAGAAAGGCAGGCTATTGGCTATAGAATCCTAGCAGACAACATGATTAAAAAATCATTATAAGTATGGCCACTTACCTACAATGACAAGCCAGGAACTGGGGGAGGCTATAACACCAACCGACCATCCCACCAGTTTCTGACACTTCTGCTGTTTAAATAGACCGCTCTGCGGTCCGTGAGCGGCACTGCGCATTCGCGAGTGACGTCACGCGTCATCCCGCGCACGCGCACCATCCCAACCCCGCCGGCAGCTACTGCGCATGCGCAGACGACGGCGCAAGCCGGAAGACGCGGCCAGGATGGCGGCCGCTGCCGATACCGGAGGGATAAGGTAAAACGGAATATTTCCTGGCGACTAAACAAAAAAAAGGGGATTGCTACAAAACACACCTACAGTATGAGATGAAATAAAACAATGCCTGACAGGGGAAGGAAAGCAAATAGTACATGACCAGGAAGTAAAACACATAATAAAGATAGAAAATGGTCCCATAACAGGGCTTACCACCCTGCCCGGAGCAGAGACGGGTCCAGAGACGCACCACCAGCTGAATCTTCGGGCAAAGATGGGCCACCCACCGCAGCAGGGCTCTCTCGGCCAGACCACAGAGCTCCCTGCAAAGGGTCTCTTCTATTGCCCCCTCCATACCCTGCTAATAGCCAGGGCTTAGCGGAGGCTCCAAGACCCAATCCTGCTTCCGTGTATATAGGACCGTATTTAGTAGGAACATCACATGTATGAATGAGGAGGACGAAAAAAGAACACTGATGCTGAAAGGGAGCAAAGATTTATGGGAGTGGGGTCCTATGAGGTAGGAGAGGAGGCGGGGCCTACCCGAACGTATGCTGCCATGGAGTCTGTCAGGAAAGCCAATTATTGAAAAATTAAAAAAAAAAAAAAAAAAGAGATTTTTTTTATTTTTACTTTGGATTTAGTATCTGGGGGGTCTAAAAGGTGTGCATGTGAAGTTTCAGCTCTGTAGCATGTCCAGAACCATGAAAAAAAAAAAAGATAATTTTTCAGTAGAACAGGGATGTGGGTCGGGACCCTCCTTTAACTTTAACACCTATATGATCTTTTTTTCTGGTTCTGGACATGCTACAGAGCTGAAACTTCACAGGTACACCTTTTAGACCCCCCAGACACAAAATCACACAAAAAAAAGTTCTTAAAAATTGTCATTTTTGATAAAAAAGCCAATTATTGAAAAATTAAAAAAAAAAAAAAAAAAAAAGAGATTTTTTGATTTTTACTTTGGATTTAGTATCTGGGGGGTCTAAAAAGTGTACATGTGAAGTTTCAGGTCTGTAGCATGTCCAGAACCAGAAAAAAAAAGATTGTTTGTATTAGAAAACTTTAAGCACAGGAATATGGCTTCTCTGCTGTAACACCTTGCCGGTTTAATAGCAGGCATTTTTTTGGGTTCTTTGCAGTCAGGAAAAACATCTGAACTTGTGTATAGTGGTACTGTGCACAAGTTCTGATGTTTTGCCTGCCTCCAAAACCCTCCAAAAAATGCCAGCAAAAACACACCTGGGCATTTTTTTTTTGACGCTAGCGTTTTTTTGGCATTTTTTGGGGTTCTTTTGAGGCAGGCAAAACATCTGAACATGTGTATAGGGGGTATATATAGACATATATGTCTGAATATATACCCCTAGACATATATAGGTGTGATAGTAGCAGAAATAAATGCTTGCGCTAATGAAATCATTTACAGTAATATATTTCTGCTACTATCACACCTATATATGTCTAGGGGTATATATTCAGACATATATGCCTATATATACACCCTATACACATGTTCAGATGTTTTGCCTGCCTCAAAAGAACCCCAAAAAATGCCAAAAAAACGCTAGCGTCAAAAAAAAAAATGCCCAGGTGTGTTTTTGCTGGCATTTTTTGGGGGGTTTTGGAGGCAGGCAAAACATCAGAACTTGTGCACAGTACCACTATACACAAGTTCAGATGTTTTGCCTGCCTCAAAAGAACCCCAAAAAATGCCAAAAAAACGCTAGCGTCAAAAAAAAAAAATGCCCAGGTGTGTTTTTGCTGGCATTTTTTGGGGAATTTTGGAGGCAGGCAAAACATCAGAACTTGTGCACAGTACTACTATACACAAGTTCAGATGTTTTTCCTGACTGCAAAGAACCCAAAAAAATGCCTGCTATTAAACCGGCAAGGTGTTACAGCAGAGAAGCCATATTCCTGTGCTTAAAGTTTTCTAATACAAACGATCTTTTTTTTTTATGGTTCTGGACATGCTACAGAGCTGAAACTTCACATGTACACTTTTTAGACCCCCCAGATACTAAATCCAAAGTAAAAATCAAAAAATCTCTTTTTTTTTTTTTTTTTTTTAAATTTTTCAATAATTGGCTTTTTTATCAAAAATGACAATTTTTAAGAACTTTTTTTGTGTGATTTTGTGTCTGGGGGGTCTAAAAGGTGTACCTGTGAAGTTTCAGCTCTGTAGCATGTCCAGAACCCCAAAAAAAAGATCATATAAGTGTAAAAGAGGGGTCCCACCATCCCTGCTCTACTGAAAAATTATCTTTTTTTCTGGTTCTGGACATGCTACAGAGCTGAAACTTCACAGGTACACTTTTTAGACCCCCCAGACACTAAATCCAAAAAAAGTCATGCCTGCCTCCAAAAATGCCCGATAAATGCAAGAAAAAGCGCCGTAGAGAAGCCGTATTCCTGTTCTAATAAAAATTATAAGAAAATGCTAATTTTTGGGGGGTTCTGGACATGCTACAGAGCTGAAACTTCACATGTACACTTTTTAGACCCCCCAGATACTAAATCCAAAGTAAAAATCAAAAAATCTCTTTTTTTTTAAATTTTTCAATAATTGGCTTTTTTATCAAAAATGACAATTTTTAAGAACTTTTTTTTGTGTGATTTTGTGTCTGGGGGGTCTAAAAGGTGTACCTGTGAAGTTTCAGCTCTGTAGCATGTCCAGAACCATAAAAAAAAGATCGTTTGTATTAGAAAACTTTAAGCACAGGAATATGGCTTCTCTGCTGTAACACCTTGCCGGTTTAATAGCAGGCATTTTTTTGGGTTCTTTGCAGTCAGGAAAAACATCTGAACTTGTGTATAGTGGTACTGTGCACAAGTTCTGATGTTTTGCCTGCCTCCAAAACCCCCCAAAAAATGCCAGCAAAAACACACCTGGGCATTTTTTTTTTGACGCTAGCGGTTTTTTTGGCATTTTTTGGGGTTCTTTTGAGGCAGGCAAAACATCTGAACTTGTGTATAGTGGTACTGTGCACAAGTTCTGATGTTTTGCCTGCCTCCAAAACCCCCCAAAAAATGCCAGCAAAAACACACCTGGGCATCTTTTTTTTTTGACACTAGCGTTTTTTTGGCATTTTTTGGGGTTCTTTTGAGGCAGGCAAAACATCTGAACATGTGTATAGGGGGTATATATAGGCATATATGTCTGAATATATACCCCTAGACATATATAGGTGTGATAGTAGCAGAAATATATTACTGTAAATGATTTCATTAGCGCAAGCATTTATTTCTGCTACTATCACACCTATATATGTCTAGGGGTATATATTCAGACATATATGTCTATATATTCCCCCTATACACATATTCAGATGTCATGTCTGACATCAAACATGTCCTCAAAAAAGCACTGGCAGTGGCAGCCCCTGCAGCATTAAAAAATGCTTGCTGGTGAGAAGCCACATGCCTGTCCCGAAGCAACACAGAGAAATGATCATTTCTCTATAGCGGTCACCCTGCTATGGAAGGGTTTTGTCACCCTGCCATAGCAGTCACTGTCAGTTAACCCTACACTACACTACGGTCCCCTGACACTTAACACTTTCCCTACAGAAACTAAATTTTTGAAGCTAACTTAAGTGTAAAGGAGCACTCTAACTACACTAGATATCCCTTTCCTCACACTAAAAATAGCTAAATGACACTTTTAAAGTAAAATTAACAGAACTGCTTCCACTCTCTTCCATGTCCAGTATAACAATGCTGGGAATATGGCGGGGGCGATCTTATATACTGGGGGGCGTATTCACTAATGATTGGTCTAGGGACCCCCTAGTCACTCCAATCACATTCCTAGCATTCTCCTGCCCCCTCAATTGGCTTTTGCTAATGGTTCTGGTCCAATCACGGGCTTTTAAAGCCCATTTCCTGAAGCATTGCATTTTGGGCGGTTCTGGTTGCCGAATTCCGAACTTTTTGGGCAAAAAGTTCTAAATTCGGCCGAACCTCGAACACCCAATGTTCGGGCCGAACCGATGGTGGACCCGAACCGTTCGATCATCCCTATTTAAAAATACTGCTGCTAGATACTGTATATTGAAAAAAAAAAATGCAAATGTTTATATGTATCCTGGAAAACTGCAGTTGTTACCCAAATACCACCTTTACCTACTAAAGGTTTAATTACAAATCAGGTAAATATAAATTTGTTCTATGTAAAAAATACAACTTGTTCCATTGTTTTTGTGATTAATGAATCACTTGCAGTCCAGTAATTTTTTTCTCTGGAACTGATCCATCCTTTGTATTTGCTAAGCCAATGCAATTCACTTGATGCTCATTTTCTTCTGGTTTGAGGGGGCAAATTTTGAGGACGCTCCGAGTCTAATGTGAATTACAATATTATGCTGTTTTCACGCAGCACTTATTAAAATCATAAATATAATGGAATTAGTAGCATCTATTTTAAATACATCACAACTATAAAACATTTATGTTACATTATAGCAATAAACCACTTTTTGAAAACAGTAATCTATATACTTGCAAACACTGTTGTGATACAAAACACCCAATAAAATACAATAACCCTAATAAAATATCTAAAACTTCATTACGTAGAGATTTTTCTGCACAAACACCAGATACAATTTCAGAACACTCTAAATATAAAACATAAACAGTTATACAATTCTACCCTTATCACAAATGGCTCTGCACAAGCATGTATATTCCCAGCTGTAACTGAATTGGACACAACAAAGAGAACCTGTAAGGGTGGCATAAAGTTCTGTTGACTTCTTTTTAAAGATGCAGGCTCCAGCTTAGGCTAAAGCATGCAGCTGGTGAAGTCTGAAAGTCTTTACTCTCATCCAACATACTTGTTCTTGTTCAGTGCCTCAGGGGTACTGAAGCCAGCACCATGATGCCAGCCTTAGTGCCTATTTTCTTAAAAAAAAAAAGTCAGCTGTATCAGGGATTATAAAATCCCTCTGAATTTTATTTTGTTTAGTATTTTTTTAAAAAAAGTACAATGTAAGCGATTATGCATATATTCTTTTGAAGTACATTTTAACTTACTTTTTTGTGATTTTTCAAGCTGTATGCCATCCACAGGTTGCAGGTCTCTGGACTGTGCACCCATCGCTGTGCCAGGTCATATTTGGCACATGACGTACACGTCTCTAACATCCCATCAAAAATAATGGTGGGAGTTCTCTTCAATAATATTCTTTGAATGCCTTCTATTTATAGGAGTCTCTGTACTGTTAGTCTATTGTGGGACATGATGTGTCTAAAACCCTCCCTCTTCCCTCTCCCCCCTCCTTCGGGGGATTGATGGTGGTCTGCATATCTATGTGAAGCTTAATTTCGCACTGAAGCTGCCTGATATGCTATATTTACAAGATGTATCTGATGTTCACAGCGCATGCGCAGATACCCGGACATTACGCCGGCACGCCTGTCGATGTTCTGCCCATGAGCGAGCATCGACAACAACGTCTGGCTTGTCATTGGCCACGGATCGCGCTAGGGTCGGACACCTAGGAAAATTATACTTCACCTTCCCCTATGTGAGCTGATGTGATTAGAGGAGGCTCTGATGTTTAGCAAAACAGGACACATATGTTTTCCATTAGAATCTATTGCCGATTGAGGGGCTGTTTGGCGCCACTGACAGCTTCAAATAGGGGTCATTGTTATGGAGCAATGGTGGATGGTGCTGTGTAGTTGCTGAGGCTCATAAGGTAAGGCATTTATTACTACTATTATCTCCTTATCTGGCATACTACAACATACCCCTATAGAGCTCATCTTAGGCGATACCGTATGGTGTACTGCTATGATGCACTGCTGAACAAATGAGATTTAGATATACAGTATCTATAATTATTTCCAATAGACTTCTTACTGTGGGTAAGCACTGCATATGAGGAGATACCTGTGCATGGGACATGACATACCCCAGGCATTGATAGCTGCTATGTTGACAATACTTCTCTCAAGGGACTGAACACCTAATATTTGGTTCTGCTTGTCCAAATATTTCAAGGATATTTCACTAAGTAAGTGTTGGATTTGTTTGACACTAATTGAACCCTGTTTATCAAGATAGCTATTTACCCACCCTTGCTCCCTATTGTAGGTTATTACAAACATAGTCTTTGGCACTACAGTTTTGCGATTCTGTGTAACAAGTCACATGATATCCCCATGTCACTTTTTGAACCTTATACCTTTTGTATACCATAACAAACTTGTTTTGGAAAAAAAGATGATTTTCCCATGCCACATGACATATCCTGGGCTATATTGATGGTAAGTTTGGGGCATGGAATTGATCCAGGACTGAAACAGTTTATATATATCTTGACTTTTGTTACTTACCTGTAATTGATTGTTGTGCTTTTCCCCTTTGGATAGTACAATGCTCTCTTCGCAAACCATTAAACTTGAGGTCTTGCGGAAGCAGTAATCGCGAAACGCGTCAACCTCTTAAAATGGTAGCAAAGGAATACTGAAGAAATCTCACATTTATGACCAGTACTATCCACATAAGCACCGATTTGTATGGTTTTATGAAAGATATTTTAAGTCTTTTGTAATAAAATATTATTTTTACATTGTCCCACTGTCCTACTCTGGTACCAGTAAAGTCTGCAAGGTTCTATAAATTCTATTTTGTGGATTTCTCTAACAGTAAAAAGGAGCTGCAGAATGGTTAAGTCTCATTCACGCTGACACTCATGCCTTTAGGTTTTCTAAATGAAGGAAAAGTGATCTGGCAAGTATAAACAAGTTTTATGGTTACCAGATCACTTTTTCCTCCTTTTGAATTGTCCTGCTTTAACCACTTGCCGAACAGTCACGTTGACTGTACTGCGGCAAAGTGGTTCATTATCGTCTGGTGACATAGACCTACGTCACCAGACATTCCCCTCCCCTGTATTCAGTTACAGCGGGAGTCGGGCCAGGGGAGGAGCGGCGGTGATCACCGCCGCTCTTCCCCGATCGTCTGGGAATCGAGTGTGGAGATCCGCCCGCTTGTGTAAACAAAGCGGGTGGATCTCCTAAGTGACAGGCAGGGTCAGATTGTAGGGTTCAGCATAGCTGAACCTGCGATCTGTCCCTGTGTCACTCAGTCACCTCCCCCCACACACGTCAGTAAGCACCAGGCATACATTAACCCCTCCATCTCCAATAAAAATTAACCATTGTCATTTTTACAGTAACAGTGCAGATGAATAGCACTGATTACTGTAGTAATGTCACTGGTACCCCCAAAAGTGTCAAAAATGTCAGTCAAGGCTCCGATCTATCCGCCTCAATGTCTCAGTCCCGCAAAAAAAATTGCAGATCGCCGCCATTACTCGTTAAAAAAAAAAAACACCAAAAATGCCAGAAATCTTTCCCTTAGTTAGTAAACGCAATAACTTTTGCGCAAACCAATCAAAATACGCTTATTGCGATTTTTTTTACCAAAAATATGTAGCAGAAAACAAATTGGCCAAAAATGATAAAAAAATTTAGATTTTTACATTTTTTTTTGGGGGGGGGGGGAATTTCATATAAAAAAAATGTGAAAAATATTGTTATTTTTTCAAAATGTTCGCTATTTTTTTGTTTATAGCGTAAAAAGAAATCACACAGGTGATCAAATACCACCAAAAGAAAGCTCTGTTTCTGGGAAAAAAAGGACGTAAATTTCGTTTGGGTACGGCGTTGTATGACCGCGCAGTTGTCAGTTAAATTCGCACAGTGCCGAATCGCAAAAAGTGGCCTGGACTTAAGACAGGAAAATCCTCCGGTGGTAAAGTGGTTAAAGCAGCTTTAGCCACATTTAGGTGCATTTACATGTGTTTAGCTGTATCTAGTCCATACCCTCTTCAGTGCTATACAATGGGCCATAGCCCTCAATTGGCGCTGCTCTATGGTCTCTTGGTTTCAGGTGCTACAGAGAATGGAAACTATAAGATGGATGGAAAGAATCCACCACACTATCATGGATGCCCTACATACAGTATATCTGAACATGAAAGGGAGATGTGGGCCTCTTATTAAATTATTACCACTGTATGAGTCTAACTGTGATGTTTGGCCAGTATATATTTTTATGCGCAGAGAACCATACACCTGTACCTCATGCTTTAATGCGGGTTTGACTTTTATGCTATTGTTGACCAGTCTCAGTTGGGGCATGATATTTTGTTTCATTTGGTTTGTTTATATATTTTATGTACGATATTTATGTATACTAACATAATGGATGTATGCTCAAGTTATGCATCAGATATGGTTTTTGATGCTTGTTGTTTTTGAGTGTAATGCTGATTTGAACTCCAATAAACAGCGTTTGTATTAAAACAAATAAAATTAATTAAAAGCATTTATATGGGTTTAGAATTGCCCCCTAATGCAAATAATTGTGGATTTGACAGTGCCAGTATGAATGAGGCCTTAGTCTTGAAGCTTAGGCTCTTGCTGATAGGAATAAGCTGCTTTCACTCTGCAAAGGGAGCAGGCAGGCATTTTAGGGTGACAACTCTGCTCTTGCATACAATCACACGTGCATGGGAAACTCTAGGAAGGCAGTATCGCCAGGAAAAAATAAATAAGCAAGCCTGTGGTAAAAAGCAAAACATATAAAAGACACACTGGGAGAATTCTGAAATTTAAATTCACCCTCCCCCACACAACCCTTAGCCTTTTCTCTTAAATCATAAATCCTCTAACCCTACACGAGACCTGACCCTTTAAAGAAAGCCCCTAACACTCTTTTCCAACACTTAACCCTTATTTGTTGCACTACTCACTGTATTCTGTGTTGGGGTCCTCCGTGCCAAAACCTTGCAGATGCATGAAAAAAAGCTGCTAAAAAATGCTTGGTTCTTTAATACTTCACCGTAGGAATCTCTAGTACCTACCCGCTAAAAATTGAGATGGATCAACTTAAAAATACACTTGGATTCAGTAAAAAAAACAGCAAAATATTAATGCAAGCTTAAATAATAGCTATTTGCTTTGTTAGAGCCATTAATCCAGTGCGATCCTGTTAATACAGTTAGTACATTTTGCTGTACAGTAGAATGTTTTATAAATGAGCATGTTTGTGTCTCATAAATATGCCATCCGTGCCTTTATCAGATATATTAAGCTGCAGAAATACATATCAGAAACCAAAAATGTAAATTCAAGCCTTATTATCACCTGCAACACTGCATGATAATCCACTTGGTTCATCAAAGGAGGAAGAGTTTCTGTCATTATTAAAATTTCTGAATTTTCTCTTGTAGTATTAACACTTGATTCACCAGGATCTTACAATTAGTAAATATGCGTAAATGAAACATTAAGAGATAAAAACAAGTTACACTCACCAAAATCTCCTCTACCATCAATGCAGGCAGATAAAGCATGATGATGCATACTTCAGTGATGCATTAGTTCCTAATAGGAGAGTGTATTGAACAGAGTTGTACAGTAACCCATCATTTGTATCTCTTATTAGTGTAGTTCTGGCAGAACAATGAATGATGATTTCTAAATGGTTACAATGGATAAGTACATTTCCACTTGTCCCATGCCCCAAAAAGCAGCATCAGATAAAAGAACATGCCTACTCTTAAAGCTGTAGTCAAGTTTCTGGTGGAAAGAAAGAAAGAAAGAAAGAAAGAAAGAAAGAAAGAAAGAAAGAAAGAAAGAAAGAAAGAAAGAAAGAAAGAAAGAAGGAAAGAAAGAAATTGAGTACCAGAAAGGGGGAAAGACACCTCTCTGTAACAGGCCAAAAATAGGGTAAACACCTAGGGTTTACAAATTAATATGGCAGAACAAAGGCCTTCTTGGTATACCAAGTCACAGCATAAAACAAGGCCTACTAGTTTGGTTTGAGATCCACTACACGTCTTCTACAATTATAGAAGAACAATTTCATGGTTCAAAGTAGGTTGCAAAAAGAGTCCAGAAGAAAGGATTTCCCCCAACATCTTCCATCAAAGGCCATAGGCTATTGACTATAAAATCTCATTTGGTTCTACCAACAACTATATAGTACAAGTGTCTGCCTGATTGTATACAGATTGATTGCATAATAAGGTAGATCCTTATTAAGGATGAGCTCTTGGTTCAGACAAGTTCAGACCAAATTTTTGCATAGGCATTAGTCTAAACATTGGACTATTAGCCTGTTCAGCAGGAGTCAAACTCCATATATAATAGCAGGCTTTCCTCCAGTTGCTATATAATGACAGCTTCCTACTTCCACTGCCAGTGGCTGTTAAGAAACTAGTGATGTCACTCGGTCCCATTCAGTTGCTGGCTGGGAAAAAAATGTAATAATTTTAACCAGAGCTTTTAGGTCTGTTAATAATTTTAGGGGGCATGCAAAAAAAAAAAAAAAAAACACGGGCTTCCCTAACAAAATGCTTTGAGTCTAATATTGATTTTTAGACTCCGCACAAAAATCCCCTCCAAAATTCATACCAGACACTTACCCAAGCATGCAGTCTGGTAGGCTTTTGAGCAGTATTATTTAGTTGTCAAACTGCCAACATATAGAGTATAGAGCAGTGGATATTTCAATGAACATTGAAATGTATATTTACAGATAAATTAGGAGTGGTTAACCAGTTTCTCTGTGCAACCTTGTATTGCAGTTGGAATCAATACATATGCAATTGTGGACATTGGTGGGGTTAGGTAGCTTGCTGGGGTAGATTTAATGCAGGTCATATGTATATACAGTACGTGACAACACGACAGTGGATACAGACAGCATCCATCTCTAGGAATAAGCCCAACTAGGGTGAAACGCATCAGCGGAAAATGGCCTAAGGTGGGGATTCTGTTTGAAAGACAACTACACTGAATAAAGTCTATGTTGGAATTTATACACAGCAGCTCTGCTTTTACATTTTGCTACATGGGCTGTGGGACAAACTCTTGAGAGATGGATTCTGATGCAGTATCAGGAGGAACAATTCCATAGGACTTTAGGTGGGGCAGTTTCTTGTTAGACTTTAATATCATATTTAACAGACAAAAAGGGAGCAAACAGGAGAAGATCATCGGTAGGGTTTACAAACTCTTTAAAGGTATTGTAAAGGCAAAAGGTTATTTTAATCTTAAAGGGAAACTCCAGTCAAAATTTACATTTTTCCTATTAATAGCATGTTAAATATCTTTATCTTGGATATTTTTCATTTTCTGGCTAGCTGCTTGTATTGCTTAGAAGGTCTTATCTAAACCAGACAATCAGCTTCTTCCTGTTCTTCACAGACAACTCTATTTCCTGTTATATTAATTTGCTAAGCTGTATTTCACTTCCTGAAAAGGTTGTCAGTCTTTTTTAGACAGGCATGCCAAGACCTGCCCAGCCTCACCCCCATCCCCACCCCTCCTATCCTTCACACATCTCCTCCTGTCTTCATAACATTGTTTAGGACAGCAGCTTCTCCTGAGAGGGGGGTCACGTGACTGGTGCAATATATGAAAGAAATAAGGCACAAAGGAACATTTTTGAAAGTTTAGGAAGATACAGATCAATTTCTATTGCTCATTACATGTGAGTGATGAGTTTTAGGCTTGGGTTCCACTAGTGCAACTTGTCATGCAATTTTGGACACAAAGTTGCATGAGAAGTCACAGCCCATTGATTTCAATGGCACCTGTTCCAATCTATGCCACTTTGAAAATCAGCCACTTTGAAAATGTGCCTGCACTACTTTGATGCAACTTTGATCCAGAAAGTGTAAAGTTGGATCAAAGCTGCACTCAAAGTTGCACTCTAAATCACACAACTTAAGAGTCACACTAGTGCAAACGTAGCTACTAGGCTAGAGTGCGACTTTAAATGCAGTTTACACTGGAGTTAAATTTTACACTCTCTGTATCAAAGTCGCATCAAAAGTTGCATCAAAATAGTTCAGGTACCTTTTCAAGGTTGCTGATTTTCAAAGTCGCATAGATGGAAACGGTTGCCATTGAAATCAATGGGCTGTGACTTGTCATGCAACTTTGTGTTTCCAAAGGCTCATGACAAGTCACATTAGTGGAAACGGAGCTTTAGTCTATGTTTCCACTATTGCAATTAAGAGTACGACTTTGATCCAACTTTACACTCTCTGGATCAAAGTCGCATCAAAAGTTGCATCAAAGTGCAGGTACCTTTTCAAGTTGCATAGATGGTAACGGGTGCCATTGATTAGTCGCACTATTGGAAACATAGACTTAGCGTGGTTGCCTGTACTATGATCATTGTGGACTGTGAGTTGAGACCCCAGAGCACTGTTCCAGCTACAGTGACAGTCCCCTCCCCTCTGTGTCCTGCTTCCTGTGTGGATGGCTTTTTTTTTTTAATTTCTTCATTTTCTCATGAATTAGGATGTATACTGAATTCTTACTGATGAGAGAACACTGGGTGGGAACCTATGATCAGCTCCTCCCATTCTGTATAGACCCACTGGCTACACAGTAACAGTGCCCCTCCCTGGAAGTGATGTCACTAGCTTTCAGTAACCACACCCAGTTGCTGCTATTAGACTCAGCAATAAGAGGAATTGAAGTCGTGTGACAACACGGAATGCTGCAAAATAAAGGAAGAAAAACTGGGATTTTTTCATTTTCACACATAAGACTGAACTCAGCTCACATTAATGATTTCAGAGGAGAATTTAAGGTATTAGGCTGTACTTCCACTTTAATGCATTCTATGCATTAGGATTAAAAAACCTTCTGTGTGCAGCAGCCACCCTCAGCCCCCATAATACTTACCTGAGCCCATCTTTATCCAATGATGTGAGTTTCTCAGCTGCCCGGGACTCCCCTCCTCATTGGCTGAGTCAGCAGCGAGATGCGATTGGCCCCCGCAGCTGTCAATCAAAGTCAGTCAGCCAATCAGGAGAGAGAGGGGAAGGATCATGGCTCAATGTCTGAATGGACACAGGGAGCTGTACTCAGCTCGGGTACTCCCACAGCAAGCTGCCCGCTGTGGTAGCACTCAGGAGGAAGGGGCAAGGAGCACAGAAGAGAGACCAAAGAAGAGGGGGATCTGGGCCACTCTGTGCAAAATCAACTACAGAGAGAAGATAAGTATACCATGTTTGTTATTTGAAAAAAAGAGAGACTTTACAATCACTTTAATTTAGAAGCATTTGTTTTGTTTTTTATTTTATTTGTTTTTTATTTTTTGCTTATGGCTCAGTTTCTCTACTTACAACCATGATTATATTATATAATATTATGTGAACATGATTTTTTTCCCCAAAAAATAAATACAAAAAGAAAACTGTCTTGTTATAAATGTGTTCTTGTTTTTCTGCAATCCATTATTCATTAATGCCGTTTGTCTAAATGTAAAAAAAATAATAATGAAGAGATTCTATGGTTTATGGCTGCATAACACAGCATGGGGAAAAATGTATGTGTGGCTCTATTACAGGCATAAATTAAAAAAGAAAACATACCAGTTCTCAACGCTCAGATTTATAGAAGCTAGTTAAGCAGAGAAAATTTCAATTTCTGAGTCTTCAGTGAAACTACTGTGCTCTGAAGGATTTTTTTGAATTGACAAAGAATAAAAGTACTAGTGGCCAGTAAGCTGCAATTCCCTGTTGAGTCTTTATTAATTTATAGGTAAGGTTTAAATACTAAAGCTCTTGTTCAGTGTGAAGGTGTTAAGTTATCAACAGTTTTCACTTTTCCCTTCAAAATAAATGCAGGATGTTTAAGATATTGTAAAAAACCAAACAAACAGAACTATATGCTAAAAAAGATTCACATTTGAACTGAACTGCTAAAAATGTCAATAACGGAAAAGCAGGACTTTTGCATACGGTTTTCAAAAATAAATTGACTAAAATACTAAACTGGACACATTAACCCTTTCACTACCAGGTTAATTAATTCTCAGACAAAATTTGCACATCAGAATGCATTGATTACCTTGACAAAAACTCTGTTTTTTTTTGTCTACTTAAATAATTCCACGAAATGACAGTTCAGATCCTCAGCCTGGTTCTGCTTTTAATGACAAAATATGGTCAATGATGTGAGCATCTTGAACAGTTTGTTGACATTCAGCGGCGTATCAGCTGGAGAGGATCATTGTGGCATGGGTCATCATGTCAACAGGTCATCAGAGCATCACTCATCCTGATTAACGATGGATCAACATAACTGGATAATGTGACTGACTTTACATTTACATCAGGGGGCATGTTTATTTGTTTATTTATTTTAATAAAGGATTTTTTAAAGCTGTGGGTGTGTTTATTTTTTCTTTACCTTTTTAGGGAATAATTAAATGGGGGCAAGGTGCCTTGAGGTGGGAGCTTGGCCTTGTATGGCTTAGGATGGGAGCGTGTGCTGACTGCAGCTCCCTATCCTGCCTAGCCAGGCTGCATGCCTGAAAAAGAGCCCGGTTTGAATTGGGGGGGGGGGGGAACTGTAATTGGTTTAACCACTTAAGCCCCGGAAGATTTTACCCCCTTGATGACCAGGGGTTTTTTTGCAATTTTTTACTGCGTGACTTTAACGGACAATTGCGCGGTCATGCGACGCTGTACCTAAACGAATTTCACGTCCTTTTTTTCCCACAAACAGAGCTTTCTTTTGGTGGTATTTGATCACCTGCGCGATTTTTTGATCATGTGCTATAAACAAAAAAAGAGCGTAATTTTTGCAAAAATAACAATATTTTGATTGGTTTTGGCATATTTTGATTGGTTTGCACAAAAGTTATCGCGTTTACTAACAAAGGGAAAGATTTTTGTCATTTTTGGTGTTTTTTTTTTTAACGACTAATGGCGGCGATCTGCGATTTTTTTTTGCGGTACTGCGACATTGCGGCGGACAGATCGGACCCTTGACTGACATTTTTGACACTTTTGGGGGTACCAGTGACATTACTGCAGTAATCAGTGCTATATATATGCACTGTTACTGCAAAAATGACACTGGCAGGGAAGGGGTTAACTGTATTGGACAGGGAGGGGTTAAGTGTGTCCTAGGGGCGTGATTCTAACTGTAGTGGGACATGGCTATTGGTGTAAAAACAAAGATCAACGGTTCTACATAGTAGAACCGTCTGATCTCCATTTTTACACAGGGGAGAATGACAGGCGGCTTGTTTACATAAGCCGCTCTGCCTTTCTCCCGCTGTACCGACGATCGGCGAGTGACCGGCGGACATCGAGTCCGCCGGTCACACGCTCGCACTCCTCCCTGAACGAGCCGAGGTGGGCGCGCGCCTCAGCGGGCGCGCGTTCGCCCGCTATTGGCTCCAATCCCAGTGACAGGCGAGCGACGTAGGTCTACGTCACTCTGCCTGGCCGGGGCTGACTGCCGCAGTAAATATACTGTGCGCAGTCGGCAACCGGTTAATGCCTGCAAATAAAAGAATAAGGAATAAAATGTTCAATATATCATTAATGAGTATGTATTAATAATTATTGTATCACTCGCGCCACTGGGATATGCAATATGTAAATATATTAAATATAGAAGGGGAAGCTGCTAGTTCAAACAGTGGGTGTAGTTGGGAGTGAGTATGGGTAAAAAACTGCGCTAAAACCTATGGTGGAGGGCTTGGAAATCCTACCACATATGTTAGTTATGTGACAATATATAAAAAACTACATAAAATACATATAAAAGTGTTGAGGTATTGCTACCTTGTGCCATATAGTGAGAATAATATGAATATGTTAAATATGTCACAAATGAAAAGATAAAAAATATTATCATCAATAATTAAGTACTCAAGTATTAAAGTGCAATATAAATCATCAATTAAAGTGCTAGCAAATGATCACAAAGTGAATTAATAAAGTCCGTAGTGCAATAGTGCTGGTATTAAATAGTGCAACTGGTGCAAAAAGTCCTTTTGGTACAACTATGACAAGTGCCGGTGCAGGTGCATATACGTATGCAGTAGTGGTGTGACCCTCCACTTCACCTCCGGTGTTTAAATGGTAAGATGACCCACTTACCAGATCGACTGGATTCCTGTTGGCATACACCAGCAGAAATCGGTACAGGCTTGGTCTCGGTAGTTCCGGTTCCCTGGTGGTACGTGGGGGGTCCACGGCTTGCGCCTGTATGCGCTCAGGATAAAGAAGGAAAGAGGCTCCTCATCGTGCAGACGGTTAACAAATTCCTCTTTATTCAAAAAGCTTCACCACTTTCTTAGGCATACAAAATGAGTATGTATGCCTAAGAAAAATAAAAGGAATAAATAAAAGAGAGTTTCTGAACAGCTGAAAACCGCATGTATCAAGTTATTGTGACAATATGGAAAGTAAAAAACTGCGCTCTGTGCTTGAATCAAATGTAAAAATGAAAAATGTATAAAAACTATAACCATGTGTGAAAGTGGTAATAATTCCTGACAGTTGCACTCAGAAGCACAAAAATACAAGTGCAATGTTCATTTCATTAATACTGTTGCACTGCATAAAATCTCAATCAGTGAATGCCTACTGTATATTTAAAAAATGATCAAAGTCTTTACCAGGTAACTAAAGACCTGTTATTTTAACTTCTATAGTCGGGAAGATACTGAAGATTTTAATAAAAGACCACATAGATGAGTTTTTGCTGAAAAAAAAATAAATAAATTTAGGCAACAGACAGCATGGGTTCGTGAAAGACAGAAGTTGTCAGGAAAATCTGATTTCTTTTTAAAAGGAGGTAAGTAAAACCTTGGACGGAGGGGTGGCTGTGGATGTAGTATACTTGGATTTTGCAAAAGCCTTTGACACAGTTCCCCACACACGGCTAATGTATAAGGTAAAGTTGACAGGCTTGGAAAGATCAATTTCTAAATGGATAGAAAACTGGCTAAAGATAGAATTCAGAGAGTAGTGGTCTAAGGCTCCATGTACACGGGACGCTGGAAATGGCCGTTTAGGAGCAGTTGGGCGTTTTTTTCAGAAGCCCCTGAACCCATCTACATTTTATCTTATCTGTCCATGTACACCAGGTAGTTTACAGTCATTTGCAGGCAGTTGCGTTCAGGGACTGTTTTTAGAACGCAATTATTTGCGTTCGAACGTGTGTTTCCCGGCGTTTCAAACGCACAAACGCGTCCGAACGCGTCTGAATGCGTCCGAGCGCGTCTGAACGCGATGACCCGCGTTTAGCGTTCGCGTTTTTCCATTTTAAAGGGGAATAATTTTTTTGACCTCTAGGAACGCTTCTAAACGCAAACGCCCTCAAACGCTGCTAAACGCCCGCTAAACGTGGGTACAAACGCGACCGAACGGACGTTTCAAACGTCCTAAAAATTCCAGCATTCAAAGGGACTTTTAACAACGTCCCGTGTACATGGAGCCTAAGGTTATCAGTGGTATACCCCAAGACTCAGTGTTGGGACCCTTACTTTTTAATATATTTATAAATGATATAAAGTCTGGGATTAAAAATACAATTTCAGTCTTTGCAGATGACACCAAGATGACACCAAGCTTTGCAGTGGAATAACTTCCTTAACCACTTAAGCCCCGGAAGATTTTACCCCCTTCCTGACCAGGGCCTATTTTGCGATTCGGCACTGCATTACTTTAACGCACAATTGCGCGGTCGTGCGATGCTGTACCCAAATGAAATTGATGTCCTTTTTTTTCCACAAACAGAGCTTTCTTTTGGTGGTATTTGATCACCTGTGCGATTTTTTGATCATGTGCTATAAACAAAAAAAAGAGCGTCAATTTTGCAAAAATAACAAGATTTTTCACATTTTTTTATATGAAATCCCCCCCCCAAAAATGTAAAAATCTAATTTTTTTAACATTTTCGGCCAATTTGTTTTATGCTACAAATGTTTGGTAAAAAAAATCGCAAAAAGCGTATTTTGATTGGTTTGCGCAAAAGTTATCGCGTTTACTAACAAAGGGAAAGATTTTTGTCATTTTTGTTGTTTTTTTTTAACGCGTAATGGCGGCGATCTGCGATTTTTTTTGCAGTACTGCGACATTGCGGCGGACAGATTGGACCCTTGACTGACATTTTTGACACTTTTGGGGTTACCAGTGACATTTCTACAGTAATCAGTGCTATACATATGCACTGTTACTGTAAAATTACACTGGCAGTGAAGGGGTTAACTTTTTTTGAGAGGGAGGGGTTATGTGTGTCCCTAGGGGCGTGATTCTAACTGTGATTGGCTGTGGCTTGAGGTGTAGGAACAGTGATCAACGGTCCTACATAGTAGAACCGTATGATCACTATTCCTACACAGGGGAGAATGACAGGCAGCTTGTTTACATCAGCCGCCTGCCTTTCTCCCTCTGCCGGTCACCCGTGCGGGGGGGTCAGTGACCGCACGGGAGCGCGCCTCCGGGGGGCGCGCGCTCGCTCCCTAGACCCTCACAGGCTAGCGACGTAGTACTATGTCGCTCTGCCTGTGAGGGGCTGACTGCCGACGTAAATAGTCGTGCGGCAGTCGGCAAGTGGTTAAAGAATGTCTCCAACTTACAAGTGGACTTTTCTACAGACAACATTGTATTCATTTATTTATTTTTTCTTGAACTGATTTGACTATATGTTTTTAACCATTATTTTTTGCTTATATGTACGTTTATGACCATTAACATGGTTTATGTCACTATGCAGTTTAATATATGTTTGCACTATTTTTGCTTCATTTGCACATACTGATTTATATGTCTTGAATCTCACTTCATGTATTGATTGTTATTTATTTTCACATTACCAGCGCTGCAATATTTTTTTCATTGGTTTTTACGAATTGTCATTTGTTTTTTGCTGGCTGCAGGTTACCATTGTTAGCACAAAATATACTTTTTTACACATTATTGCTGTTGAGGCATTTGCTTTAAGGTCATCGCAGAGGAGAAGGGGGCACTCTTTATGTCTGGAGGAAAAGAGATTTCATCTCCAAATACGGAAAGGTTTTTTCACAGTAAGTCCAACTCTGTAGATTGCTTTAAAAAAGGCCTGGATTATTTCCTAAATGCACATAATATAACTTGATACTAACATACTTATAGGTAAAGTTGATCCAGGGAATATCCGATTGTCTGTTGGGGGATCAGGAAGGCTTTTTTCCCGTGCTGGAGTAAATTAGATCATGCTTTTTTGGGGGTTTTTTTTAGTTCCTTTTGATCAACTGAGGTTAAAGGATTGTGTATATCCAATTTGGCTCCAGAGCAATTTTTTTTATTTTTCACTTTCATGTACAAATCTTAATTTTTGGCAATAAAATTACTTAAACCCCCAGAAAAGTATATATTTGAAAGCAGAGGCCCTGTAGAATCAAATGGTGAAAGCTGCAAATTTTTATGTCACATGATGTTTGCGCAACTGTTTATTAAACGCAAATTTTGGGGGAAAAATATAATAAAATAAATTTTAGTGCAAAAATCTACAATATAATACCCATTTTTGGTTAAAATATAAAAGAAAAGGTTGCATAGAGTAAAGAGATATCAAACATTTATATGTCTTAAAATTGCGTGCACCCGTGATATAACCCAAAAACGAAACTGCCCAAAAATCTCCATAGGTAACGTGTCAAAAGCCTTTACAGCTCATTAGTTTAGAGTTAACTAGGAGATATTTTTTCTAGATTTATTGCTCTCACTCTGACCTTCACAGAGATATGTCACATGTGTGGTGCGACCGCAGTTTTCATGTGTTTGCGCACCCTGGGCTTGTGTGTATTTATGCACAGGTGTGCGGGGCAACGGGGGTTACGGCATTTTTTTTAAACGTTTTTAATATATTTTATTATGATTACACCTTTTCAAACTTTTATTTTATTTTAAATTTATTTTTACTTGATTTCTATCACAAGGAGTTATTAAACTCCTATGTGATAACATTTGGCAGGTGGCAGATGACGGGTACTCTTTATGCAGACATTGGGGGAGTAATAGACCCCAATGTCTCCCCTGCACTTCACACGATCTAGCCAAGTACACAGTAGATGTGTCCCCTCCCTGTACTGGCCAGTAAAAGGTGGATCTGAACCTGGAAGTGAAATCACTTCGGGTTTCATTGTTTGCATGTGAGATTGAGGCATGGATTTGTTTCGGCCTCACAGTGCTCTCCCTCCCATTGTTGGCAGTTGTGTATCCGGGCGCTGGTAAGAGCTGGAGAGCCCAGGAAACACAGGGGGGGGGGCGGGAACGCCAGCAGGAGAGGGGAGGCACCATGCTGCCAGCTTTGTGAAAGTGATCAGCAGCTATGGTGCTGCCGCATCAATTTCACATTGAAGCTGGCTAAACAAAACCCACACAAGCTGATGGCTGCTACTGTCATCCCTGTGATTGAGGATTCATTATTTGAGGCCCACGAAGCATCATGCTTTTTTGGACCTCCTAATATTTATAAACTCTTTGATAAGAGTCTGCGTATGTTGAGGCGGAGGGTTTGCTGGTGACGCTTCATTGTATCACTTAATAAGTATTGATGAATATTATGTCACTTTGAATATTTATGGACATTTAATGTATTTTATTTAATTTGATCACTTTGTCACTTGAGGGGATCTTTTTATTTGTTTTTGATTTTTTGATTTTGACGCCAGCAGCAAATTTTCTCAAAAGTCTGCGAACCGCGAGTTCGCGGCGGACCCCATTGACTTTAATGGGAGGCGAACTTTAAAAACCTTTAGGTCATATTTGCAGCCACAAAATACGTACTAGCTGCGCACAAATAGTCCCAGCACATGGACAATGTCATAACAGAAGTATTGCAATTGAAAAAGTTGCCCTAAATGTTTTTTTTTTTTCTTTACAGCAAAAAATATATATTTTTGTTTTTCATAAATCAGCCAGAACTGACAGCAGCTGGTAAATGCATTGTCTAATACATATAGGGTCAATTCACACATCTGTAAAATGGGTCCGCATCCATTCCACAATTTGGCGGAACCTTTACAGACCCATTGTTTTTCATTTCCAGTCTGAAAAATTAGGCATTCACAGGATAAAGAAGTAAGTGTCGCCCTTTCCAGGCCCCAAACATTAGCCCACATGGGTTTACC